>NC_056739.1:1958431562-1958673787 GCF_019279795.1 Protopterus annectens
ACTAAAATGAGAACAGCTGTGGAGGCAGAAAGAAAATGTAGTAAAATAGCAGAACCAGACGGTCCTAATTCAGTTAAAATAAATTCAGTTTGTGCAAGTGTCCCAAACACTGGTAAAGTTCGGCTACAAATCTGATATGGGATCATAACATTTGCTGGTTCAATTACAGTCCACACTCTTCAGAGTGCCTTCCCTCAAATTATGATACAGGTTTTTACAAAATTCAGTTAAACCAAAAAAAGGAAATTATAGCACACACATTACTATAAAATTGATACTGCCCTCCCTGTCAGGGATGAGAAACTAATCATCTCACAAGCAACCATTACAAATGAAAAAGAAGCAAATATATATATGGTCCAGCTTATCACTACTGTATTTGGAATTTATCTGCATATATCTGGGATCAGTAACATACTCACAGATGCCTGATTGCTGGCATGGGTGGATAAGACTGTGCCAAGCAAATGAGACCTTAAAAGCCAAAACAAATTGATCAGTTCAGTTGGAACAATGGAAGAGATGAACTTTTGCCAGTATATAAGAAAATCCTTGTGAAAACTGGACATTTCTCATCAGGCCAGAGAATCATCATGTCAGTAACAAGTGGAAGCCAATCACAATGCACTTCCCATCTGACTCTCATTTGGTTAGATCATCAAGGGATCCCACACTACTACAGAAACGTACAGTTGTGTACACTTACCATAAATGTAGATATTAGAGTGTCTTCCCTGTTGCAGTCATCACATTAGGATTATCCCTGCCAGGGTAGCCCTTGGCCGGCCTGAATACCAGAGACTTAGTATTTCTGTGTCGGTTTCTGTCGCTTGAGGACTGACGTCAGGTCGTCAGTGGTATAAAGGAAGGCAGTTGACGCCATTACATCAGTTTATCTTGCCCTAACCTGTCAGGTGCCCCCAAAGTAGGAGGCCAGGTTCTGGTGGAAGAACCACACCAGTGGAAAATAAATATCAATATGCCCCTTGTAAGGAAAGGGGAACAATAAGGAAGAAAGGTAACAAAAAGAAAAAGGGGGGATGGAGGGAGGGAAACCAGGACTGTAACAGTGAAGCCACTCGAACATCTAGACTTATGGTAAGTGTACACAACTGTACTATGTTCTTCGTGTTTCACTGTTGCAGTCATCACATTTGGGTATTTTCCCAAAGCTGAGGAAATGAGGGGAGGCTGTCAAGGAAGCTAGGGGCTGGCTAGGATGCCCTGCAAGACTGCAGAGGCAAACCCTGCCCTATATTTGGAGAAGAGAGGCAGGTGGTAATGCTTGGTGAAAGTGTGAACGGATGTCCAGGTGGCAGCCTCCAGGATGTCCCTGGTGGGGACCCCTCTGAGGAAAGCTGCAGAGGTGGAGGCTGCTCTAATGGAGTGTGTCCTGACCCCCTTGGGGGGAAGCTTGCCATGCTGTTTTTACCACAAATGTATGCAGTGTGCTATCTATTTGGAAATGGTTTGCTTGGAGATGGATTTGCATTCTGGCCCTGAAGCAAAGCTAACCAGCAATTGATCAGACTTTCTGAAAGGTTTAGTCCTGTCCAGATAGTATCTGAGCTGTCTGTGCACATCTACAGAGTGCGGAATCCTTTCCTCCTTGTCTTGGGGATTAGGAAAGAAGGTGGGCAAATGAATGGATTGGTTGAGAGCCCAGCTGGATACGATCTTGGGCATGAAGGATGGATTTGTTCTGAGGGATACCCTGTCCGCATGGAAGATGATGAAGGGTTCCACAGACACGAGTGCTTGCAGCTCAGAGACTCTTCTGACTGAATTGATGGCCAGAAGGAATGCAGTCTTCCAGAAGAGAAATTTTAGCTCTGCAGAAGAAGCTGGTTTGAAAGGAGGCAGGGTGAGCTTTTCCAAGACAAAGTTAAGGTTCCAAGTTGGTGTTGGTGCCATTCTGGGGGGACTCAAGTTGCTAGCCCCTCTAAGGAACTGTTTAATCAAAGGGTGTGAGAAGAGGCTACTCAGTGGGAAAATGAGCAGAAATAGCAGAGGCATGAATCTTTATGGAGGAGAAGGAGACCACTGTGTAGTAGGTCAGCTAAGTAATACAGGATGAGACAGATGGAGGGCTGTGCCGTACTGGCTCCTTAGCCTGGATCCAGGTGCAGAACCTTTTCCATTTATCTGCATAAGACTTTCTGGTGCTAGAGCATCTGGCCTCTTGGATAACATCCAGAAACTGTTTACTAAGGATGGCAGACTGGTCAGGGGTTAGGGAATAAGCCAAGCTGCCAAATTGAGTGTCTGCAATTGGAGGGTGCATGAATTCCTCTACCCTCTGAGTTAGGAGGTTTGGAATCTGAGGAAGATTCCATGGAGGCAGTAAGGACAGGCTATGTAGCAAGGGGTACCAGTGCTGTCTGGGCCAGTCTGGAGCTATGAGAATGGTCCACGGTTTTTCCTCCCTTATTTTGAGCAGTACCCTGGGGATGAGAGGTAGGGGAGGAAAGGCAGAGATTGAGAGGTTTATCCAGGGGAAGGACAAGGCATCCACTTTCCAAGCCATGCAGTGATGCTCCCTGGTGCAGAATTTGCTGAGCTGATGGTTGGTGTGGGAGGCAAAGAGGTCGACCTACAGGGTTCCCCATTTCTGAGTTATTAGGAAAAAGGTACTTCTGTTGAGCTGCCACTCATGTGGGTCCAAAAGCTTTCTGCTTAATTGGTCTGCCAAAGAGATGAGAGCGCCTGGTAGGTATTGTGCTAACATGTGTATTTGCATGGAAGAGGCTGTAAGCCAAAGGGTCATGGACAGCGGGTAGGAGCGAGTCCCTCCCTGCTTGTTGATGTACCATATCACAGTGGTGTTGTCTGTTTTGATCAGGAGAAACCCTGGAGAGAAGGTGTTTGAAATCTATCAAGGCCTGCTGCACAGCCATCATCTCTTTTTGATTGTTGTGCAGGGGGGATTTGCTGGAGTCTCCATTGGCCCTGTATGCACCTGCCATCCAGGTGTGCACCTCAAGCGTAGTTTGATGAGTCTGTGGTGAGGGTCTGGGCGGCAGGGTGTGGGGAGAAGGGCAATCTCTTGCATTGGGAGCAGGCTGTTGCCTACCAAAGAAATTCCTTTCTCAGGCAAGGTAGAAGAGTTTCCAGACCTTGAGAGTGCTGACACCAAAGGCTCTTTAGGTACAACTGAGTCCTAGAGACTTACCAGACTCTGGAATAGACTGCCCATACATGTCAAGCAGAGCATCTCTTTGGCCCTCTTCAAAAGGAACCTTGATGACTGGATGGGAGAAAGGAAATTCACCCCGGGGATCACGTCAGTCGCCCTGCTAGACAGGGGTCCAGGGAAGTCAATAGTGTGGGAAGAAATAGCCAGGGAGTTGTTATGACTAGGCTTTTATAGGCCCTAGGGCCGATAGCCTAGTACCAACTTATGAAGTTTCCTCATATGCAGTCTGGCATATGGAATGAGGAGTATGCAAGATGCCATGAACCCCAGGGCTTGCAGGATTTTCCTTGCAGAAAGCTGGGGCCTAGTGGCCAGTTGACAGAAATAAGTGACAGGAAAATTTGTTTCTCTAGTGTAAAGCATGCCATCTGGGATGCTGTGTCCAGATTTGCTCCCAGGAAGATAATCCTTTGGGTGGGTACTGTTTGGATTTCTTTTTGTTGATTGTATACCCTAGGGAGGTTAGTAGGCTCTTTACAAAGGCCAGGTCTTTACGCAGCTTTTTCTGGCTGTCTGCCTGAATAAGGCAGTCATCTAAGTAGGGGTAAATTTGAATATTTCTTTGTCTGCAAAAGGCAATGGCTGGAGCCAGGCATTTTGTGAAAACTCTGGGAGCAGTAGATAAGCCAAAGGGAAGGACAGGGAACTGTAAGTGTTGAGATCCTGCCCTGAAGCGGAGATAACTTCTGCAGGACTCCCTGATACGAATGTGGAGGTAGGCCTCTTATAGGTCCCGGGTGGCTAGCCAAGCATCCTTGGAAAGCATGGGTGGCAGTTGCTGGAGGGTGAGCATTTTGAATTTTGGGATCACCAGGGAGGTGTTTAGAATGGATAGCTCAAGGATGGGGTGCCAGGTGCCCTCTTTTCTAGGCACCAGAAAAGTCTGGAGTAGAAGCCTTGGCCTATCGGCTCTGCAGGAACGTGCTCTACTGCCCCCAAGGAGAGCAGGGAATGGGATTTGGCTTTTGAGCCTCTGCCCACTGATTTGGTGGCAGATTTGGTAACTCTTTTCGGGTTGGGTGTGGAAGGAGAATTTGTACCCGAGACACAATGCTCAGAACCCATTGGTCCTTGGCAATGGTGGCCCACGTGCTTGAGTGAAAGGAGAGTTTTCCTCCTAGGGGTATGTGAAGGTGGGCAGAGGTGAGGTCAGGTGGAGGTGAGCCATTGTGAGTTCTTACCATAAGGGGGTGGCTTAGAACTCCCTGGTTTTGAAGTGGAGGTAGTCCACTGCTTAGATCTCTGTAACTCCTGGGGCTGCTGTCTGGGGGGGGGGGGGTCTGTTTCCATGGGACCTTGGCTGTGTCTGTTTAATCGCAGCAGGAAAGGACCAGTGCTTGGAGGAAAAATGCCTGCTGAACCTAGGGGTCTGGACCAGTAAGAAATCTTTAACTGTCTGCATAGATTTTGCTTTTTCTTTCATCTTTTTTAAGACGACCTCTGCTTTAGTGCCAAATATGTTATCTTAGTGCAAGGGCGCATCCAACAATTTAGATTTGACATGGTCTGTCAGGGGTTGTTTCTTAAGCCATGCATGTCTTCTAATGACAGAGCCAGTGATCACTGCCCTGCAAGAAGCCTCTAGGGCATCAAAACAACAGTGCAAAGTGTGTTTAGTTACTTGACTTGCAGAATGCATCAAGTCTTGTACATATTTAGATTCTGGCCATGCAGGAAAGGAGGACATTTTTTGTTTAAGGAGTTCCAAGGTATGTTGCTGATATTTAAGCATATGGAAAGTACAGTTGTGTACACTTACCATAAATGTAGATGTTCGAGTGTATTCACTGTTGCAGTCATCACTTTTGGGTAATCTGCTGGCAGGTTGCCCTCAGTCGGCCTGAATAACAAAGTCTTGGGTCCTGCGTCGGTTGCTGGCTCCTCTTCCATGACATCAGGTCGTCAGGGGTACAAAACATGCAGCCGACGCCATTTTAATCTGTTTTTCTTGCCCCAGATATCAGGTGCCCCCCCCCCCAAATGGGGAGCAAATATATATATATATATATATATATATATATATACACACACACACACACACACACACACACACACACACACACACACACACACACACACATGTGCTTAAACAACAAACTGCATATGAGTGCACTTACAGCAACATAAACTTTACCTTCAACTGAAAGCAAATACACCACAAAGGTTTTTAGAAAAAGTGAAGGAAAGAGAAGTTTCTGAAGAAAAAAGGGGGATGGCGGGCAGGTAACCCAGACTGCAACAGTGAATACACTCGAACATCTACATTTATAGTAAGTGTACACAACTGTACTATGCTCTTCATGTTTCACTGATGCAGTCATCACTTTTGGGTAGAATCCCAGAGCTATGGATGGGAGGATGGAACTAAATAGCATTAGGGGTGGCTATAAGGCCCTGTAGAAAGTACAGTTGTGTACCTACCATAAATGTAGATGTTCGAGTATATTCACTGTTGCAGTCTTTACAACTGGGTTATCCTGCTGGCAGGCTACCCCGCAGTCGGCCTGAATTCCAAAGTCTTGGTCCGGCGTCGGTTGCTGTCGCCTCTTCCCTGATGTCAGTGCACCAAGGGTATAAAAGATGCAGCCAACGCCATTTTCTTCAGTTTTTCTTGCCCCAGATGTCAGGTGCCCCCCAAAAGGGTAGGCTAAATTATGCCAATATGCTAGCATGCACTAAGGTAAATTTTTCCTCATCTACAAACAAATACACCATGTAGGTTGTATAGAATAGAGAAGTACAGATAAGTCCCAGCAAAGGAAAGGGGGATGGTGGGAGGGTAACCTGGACTGCAACAGTGAATACACTCGAACATCTACATTTATGGTAGCTACACAACTGTACTATGTTCATCGTGTTTCACTGTTGCAGTCATTACAATTGAGTTGAATCCTAAAGCTAAGGTTGGGAGGCTGGTGTTAAATAGGATTAGGCGAGACTATGAGGCCCTGCAGAACTACAGTGGCAAAACCTGCCCTGGATTTAGAGTAGAGAGGTAAGTGACAGTGCTTTGTAAAAGTGTGCACCGAACTCCAAGTTGCAGCCTCTAACATGTCCTTGGTTGGTACCCCTCTGAGGAAGGCTGCTGCTGCTCTGGTTGAATGTGGCCTAATGCCCTTAGGCACTGATTTGCCATGCTGTGAATAGCAGAAACAAATGCAGTGGCCTATCCACTTTGAAATAGTCTGCTTTGAGATGGCCTTTCCTTGTGATCCTGCAGCATATGCCACTAGAAGTTGTTCAGTTTTTCTGAAAGCTTTGGTTCTGTCCAAGGAGAAGCGTAGCTGCCTGTGAATGTCCAAAGAATGCAGAAGTCTCTCACCCTTATTCTGTGGATTTGGATAAAAGGTAGGCAAATGAATTGTTTGGTTAAGGGCCACACTGGACACCACCTTAGGCATAAATGTCGGGTTTGTCCTCAGAGAAACCCTGTCAGGATGGAAAATGATAAAAGATTCCACAGCCATGAGTGCCTGTAACTGAGACTTGTCTTGCAGAGGTTATTGCTAGGAGCAGAGCTGTTTTCCAGGATAAGAATTTTATATCAGCTGTAGAGGCTGGCTCAAAAGGAGTCAGTGTGTGTGTTTTTCCAAGACATAATTGAGGTCCCATGCAGGTATTGATGCTCTCTTTGGAGGTCTTATGTTTTTGGCCCCTCTGAGGTGCTGCCTTAGTAATGGATGAGAAAAAAATAGGTGGTTCTGTACTGTAATGAGCTGAAATGGCAGAGGCATGAATCTTAATTGATGAGAAGGATAAGCCTTTGCCCAGCATCTCAGTTAAGTATTGCAAAATCTGAGGAATATCTGGTACAATCGTGTCAATTCCTTGTGACTGGTTCCAAGCACAGAATCTCTTCCATTTTTCTGCATAAGATTTTCTGGTGCTAGGCCTCCTGGTCTCCAAAATAACATCCATCACTACTTTAGAGAGGTGTGTTTTGAATGGCTACATTATCCGCCATGCTGTCCGATTTAAGGTCCTGAGATGGCTGTGCAGGATCTGACTGTTTTGTTGTGTCAATAAGTGAGGAATTTGAGGTAATGTCCAGGCTGGGCATTGAGACAAGTTCTTTAGGATTGGGTACCAGTGCTGGCGGGGCCAGTCTGGGGCTATCAGTATCATTTTTGGCTTCTCTTGTCTGACCTTTAGGAGTACCTTGGGGAGGAGAGGCAGTGGAGAAAAGGCATATACTGTTAAGTTTTTCCAGCTGAAAGATAGAGTATCCACTTTCCATGCTTGCTTGTGATAAGTCCTTGTGCAGAATCTCTGTAGTTGGCAGTTGTGAGGGGAGGCAAAGAGGTCTATGTCCGGGCATCCCCAGTTCCTTGTTATCATGCTTCAGGATCCAATTTCCACTCGTGGGGATCCATTAGGTTTCTGCTTAGTTCGTCTGCCAGAGTATTTATCTTTCCTGGCACGAACTGTGCTTGCAGATGTACTTGGTAAGTCAATGCTGTGTCCCATAAAGTCATTGCTAGTCTGCAGAGGGGGTAGGAATGTGTGCCTCCCTGCTTGTTTATGTACCACATGACTGTAGTATTGTCCGTCTTTATCAATAGGTGTCCTGGATGAAGTAGATCCTTGAAGGCTGTCAAGGCATTCTGAACAGCTAGCATATCTTTTTGATTGATATGTAGATGCATTTAGCTTGCGGACCATGTGCCCTGAATACCTCTTCCTGCCATATGGGCCCCCCAGGCATAATCTGATGCATCTGTTAATGTCTGCCTGGCTGTGGGTAAAGTGAATGGCTGTCCCTTGTTGTGGTGAGAGGCCTTTGCCCACCATCGAAACTCCTGCTGCAGGCAGGGAATGAGGGTAATTATTGTTTCCAGGTTGTGGCAATGTTGAGTCCAAACACTTTTTAGATACCATTGTAGTTTCCTCATATGCAGTCTTGCATATGGAATTAGCAGACTGAAGGATGCCATGAAGCCCAAAGCCTGCAGAATTTTTCTTGCAGATAACTGGGTCTTTGTTGCCAACATTTTGAAATAAGTAGTCAGTTGTCTTTGTTTGGCGTGAGATAAGCCATCTGGGCAGTTGTATTTAAGCTTTGCCCAGGAATATTATCTCGAGAGGGTACTAGGTATGATTTCTTTTCGTTTACTGTGTACCCTAGGCATGTTATCTTTTTACAAACGCCAGATGCTGTAGTAGAGTGTCCTTGTTCTCTGCTTGAATAAGGCAGTCGTCCAAGTAAGGATATATTTGTATTCCTCTTTTTCTGCAGAATGCAATTACTGGTGCCAGGCATTTTGTGAAGACCCTGGGCGCAGTAGATAAGCCAAAGGGCAGTACAGAGAACTGGTAGTGCATCGAGCCAGCCATAAATCTGAGGCATCTTCTGCATGACTGTCTGATTGGGACATGCAGGTATGCCTCTTTTAAGTCTAAAGTCACAAGTCAAGCCTTCTTGCCCAGCATGGGCAGAAGCTGCTGCAGAGTCAACATTTTGAATTTTGGAATATCCAGAAATGTGTTTAGAATAGACAGGTCCAGTATTGCTCTCCAGGCTTTGTCCTTTCTGGGCACCAAGAACAGTCTTGAGTAGAATCCTAGTCCCTGCTCTTGATGTGGTACTCACTGAATGGCCCTCATGTCCATAAGGGATGAAACTTGTTTTTGTGCCTCTGCCCATTGATTGTGCGTCAGGTCTGGCATACCGTTTGCCCTTGGCAGGGTGTGAAAGTGGAACCTGTAGCCTAGTGACACTATATTCAAGACCCATTTGTCCTGGGTGATTATGTGCCAATTTTGTGAAAAAAGTGCTAGTTTTCTGCCTAAAGGAGCTGCCAGAAGTTAAGTGCTTGGTGCTGGCAGGGGAAAGTCACTGAGACTGTTTTCTGTATGGCTGTGATTTTTCTTCTCCGCTTTTGGAAGAAGAAGCACCCCATTGTTTAGACCTGTATGAGCCTTGGGACTGAGATCTGCCTCTAGGATGCCTGTATCTGCCTCTTTGTGGCCTGTCTGACACTGGAAAGGACCAATTCTTTGTAGGTCAGTTCCTGCTAAATCTGGGAGGTTGTACATGTAAGAAATCCTTGACTGTTTGCACAGATTTAGCTTTATCCTCCATTTTCTTCAACACCTCTTCTGCTTTAGCACCAAACAAGGTATTATGCTGTAATGGAACATCTAATAATTTTGCTTTAACATTATCAGGCAGATTCTGTTCCCTTAACCAAGCATGCCTCCTAATGACAGAACGTGTGACAGCGGCCCTGCAGGAGGCCTCCAGAGAATCAAAACCACATTGCAAAGTATGCTTTCCCACTTGTTCAGCTGCATGCAATAAATCCTGCATTTCTTTGTTTTCTGCACCTTCAGAATTTGTCAACATTTTCTGTTTAAGCAATGACATAAGATATTTCTGATATTTAAGCATATGAAACTGACAATTTAAAGCCCTTATAGTCAAGGTAGCAGAAGTGTAAATCTTTTTCCCCCATCTGTCCAGGGCCCTTCAATCCCTATCAGAGGGGATAGTTTTTTTTTTTTTTTGCAGTAGAAGCCCTGGCCCCTTTGGGACCCTGAGAGACAGCTTCTGGGTCAGCAGCAGGGTTTTTATAAAGAAATTTATCTGAATCAGGAACCCTGTAGTATCTGCCTGGCTTAACAGGAGCTGGTGGTAAAGAATCAGGAGTCAGACCGGACTCTGTAAATACATCATCTACAATGTCTAAAACAGGAGGAATAGCAAGGGGCCTGTGCTGAGGTAGTAACAGGAAGTCTCTGAGCCTTTTTTAGATTCTGAGTAATCTTGGCTCTCCCAGTGGAAGTGCTCCCTCATAGTATGCAGGGTCTCCCCAAAAGAATAATCCTCAGGAGGAGAGGCTGAAGGGATAGATTCTTCACCATTAGAATCCTCATAGGAAGGAAGAGAGTATTCCTGATCAGAAGAGGAATCAGAGGAAATGAAAACCTGATCTGAATATTCATATTCTGTGTCTTGCCTAGGCCTCTTTATCAAGAGGGGGGTGGGAACCCCTGATCAAAGTAATTAGCTCTTCGGCCATTTTAAGCATCTGTTTTTTAGGCATGGAGGCCTGCCAGGGGAATGTTGTACTGGTTTCTTTGTCTTTAGAGGTGCTTTAGTCTTTGCTTTTAAAGCTGAAGTCGTTTTCACATATAACTGTGTAGGCCTGAAAACACCCTCAAAAGCCAATGCCTGCTCAGCGGCTCCAGACCCATCTGAGGGAATAGTTTCCGAGGGTCCAATACCTCGAGTTTCCAGCGGCCTAGTCGGCTCCACGTGGGAGTCTGAGGTGGCCTGTGGCTCTCAGGTAGCGGGCGTCAGGGGCTGCACAAGCGCCTCACTGAGAACCAGCGACTGGCCTAGCAGAGGCCTTGTCGTTGGTTTTGGACCTCGGATGCCTGTCCTTTTCTTTGCACTTTTTATAAACTCCGGTAGTCGGCTGTTCCGATGGCATTATATAATTAAATCTTCTGCCAAAGTAATGAAATGCAAAATTGTTCTGATGCTTAATAGTGCGTTGGTTAAATCTAGCACAAAACCAACAACTAGCAACGTCGTGGTCAGGGCCTAGGCAAGGAATACAGTAAGAATGAAAATCCTTATGAGGTATTTGCTTCCCACAAAAAATACAATTAATAACTTTTTCTGACATCGGTCTGGAGCAAGAAAAAAGTTTCCCCAACGGGGTACTTGGCGTTAATGAAGACTTCGGATCTGAAATTCGAACTTGAAAATCTCAGGAGTCGGCCGACCGGCACTTGCGAACTGCTTTTGCTTCGGGCACCGCGCGGTAAGAAAAACTGAAGAAAATGGTGCCAGCTGCATCTTTTATACCCCTGGCACACTGACGTCAGGGAAGAGGTGACAGCAACAGACGCCGGACCAAGACTTTGGAATTCAGGCCGACTGCGGATAGCCTGCCAGCAGGATAACCCAATTGTAATGACTGCAACAATGAAACACGAACATCTGCAGTGGCAAAGCCTGCCCGGGACTTAGAAAAGAGAGGCAAATGATAATGCTTTGTGAAGGTATGAACAGAGCTCCAAGTATCAGTTTCTAGAATGTCTTTGTTGGAACCCCTCTGAGGAAGGCTGCTGAGGTAGTGGCAGCCCTGGTGGAATGTGAACTGATTCCCTTGGGCACTGGTTTACCATGATGCAAGTAGCAAAAACGAATGCAGTGGCTTATCCACTTAGAAATAGTCTACTTAGATATAGCCTTCCCCTCTGATCCTGCAGCAAATGCCACCAGTAGTTGCTCAGATTTTCTTAGAGATTTGGTCCTGCTTAAGTAGAATCTTAGTTGTCAAAGAATGCAAAATCCACTCCCCCTTATTCTGAGGATTTGGGTAAAAAGTTGGCAGGTGAATAGTTTGGTTAAGAGCCACCCTGGATACCACCTTAGGCATAAAGGAAGGATTAGCTGTGAGAGACACCCTGTCCGGGTAAAATGTAATAAAAGGTTCCACAGTCATGAGGGCCTGTAGTTCTGAAACCCTTCTTGCTGAAGTGATTGTCAAAAGGAAAGCTGTTTTTCAAGATAAAAACTTTATATCCGCAGTAGCTGCTGGTTCAAAAGGAGGCAGGGTGAGTTTTTCCAGTACAAAATTGAGGTCCCATGCAGGAGTTGGTGATCTTCTGGGAGGCTTAAATTTTTGGCCTTTCTAAGATACTGTTTTAACAGAGGATGAGAAAAAAAAGAAGTTATGTACCTACCATAACGTTCCATGTTAGTTGTCTTCTTCTCGCCTTCTTTCTTGCTGGTTGGGTTCAGAGCCGATCCTCGGCTCCGACTTGGCCATCTTCAAAGCTCAAGAGCTGCATATTGGCTCGGGGCCCCCCTAATATCCCATGACGCCTGGCGCTAGATACCCAGATCTCGTTTGGTAAACCTAACTGCAGACATAAAATAGTAATAATAATAGGATTTTATCCTAGAATGTATACTCCTACCGGACAGACCACTAAGTAGAAGGAAGCCAGAGAAGACTCAGCCAGTGCAACCATACCAGAGGAACTCTTCTCGGTCCACTAGGATAGGGGGATAGAGGGAGGGATGCAAGAAAGAAGGCGAGAAGAAGACAACTAACATGGAACGTTATGGTAGGTACATAACTTCTTTATGTTAAGTTGTCTATCTCGCCTTCATTCTTGCTGTTGGGACAGCGTCCCTAGCACCTAAATCCCGGATGGCTCATCGGAACAGACTCTTCAGGACAGCGGAACCAAAATCAGCTCTGTTTCTGGAAACCAAATCCAACTTATAATGTGAAATAAAAGTGTGAGGGGGTTGGCCCATGTAGCAGCAGCACAAATAGATTCCATGGGTAACCTAGCCTGAAAGGCTGCTGACGTGGCTAAAGCTCTGGTGGAATGTGCTTTTGGTTTAAACAGTAATTCTTTGTTCCTGAGTTGGTATATGAACATAATGACAGAGGATAACCACCTGGATAAAGTCACCTTAGAAACTGGAAGACCTTGTTTTCCCATTGCATAAGACAAAAACAGATGATCCGATTTTCTAATGCTTTTAGTTCTATGCAAATAAAAACATAGTTGCCTGTGAACATCCAATTGATGCAGCTTATACTCTGCCCTCTTGTAGTGATTAGGGAAAAACACAGGGAGGTCTATAGACTGATGCAGTTTATTCTCTGAAGAGACCTTAGGAAGAAAGGAAGGATTAGTCCTCAGAGCTACCCTGTCATTGTGGAATACAAGGTAAGGTGGTCGAACAGAAAGAGCCTGAAGTTCTGAAACTCTTCTGGCTGATGTAATAGCTACCAGAAAAAGGGTTTTCCAAGACAAAACTTTAGTGGGCAAGATGCTGATGGTTCAAAAGGGGGCAGAATCAATGCGGCTAAGATCAAATTTAGATCCCACGGAGGTGGAGGATCCCTGACTGGGGGCCTGAGCAGAGAGGTTCCCTTGAGAAAAGCTTTACAGAGCTTATGGGACATGATACTGTTATCCAATAGGCCTATATGAAAATTGGAAATTGCTGCCAACTGAACTCTAATAGTAGCAGAAGCTGATCCAGCTTGGAAGAGTTCTTCAAGAAAATCCAGAATAGAATGAACAGGGGCTGAAAAGGGGTCAATATTCCTTGCTTCTGCCCAGGATGAAAAATGCTTCCACTTAACTAGCATAAGTTTTCCTGGTAGTAGACTTATGAGAAGACAGAAGGATTTCACGGACAGAGGGAGATATATCTGGGAGCCCGGGGCTAAGGCTGGAAGAGGAGCAGCCACGCTGTGAGCTGGAGGGAGTGCAGGGACTGATGCAGCCCGCCCGATTGATGAATCAGGAGGTCTGGAACTAGGTCCAGAGTCCAAGGCTGTTCGAGAAGATAACGGTGCAGGAATGGGAACCATATTTGTCGAGGCCAGTACGGGGCAATGAGGATCATTTTGCAACCCAAGACAGTAGCTTTCTGAATTAGCTTCTGTATGAGGGGGAACGGAGGGAAAGCATAAAGAAGTCCCTGGGGCCAATTGTGGACTGGAGCGTCCCCTGGGGGTATGTCCGGGAAGAGGAAGTAGAGAGAAGAAATTGCTGCACTTGCTGTTGAGGGGAGTTGCAAAAAAGTCGCAGCAAGGCTGGCCCCATCTGCGGAAAATCTGGTCCGCAATCACTTGGTTTAGAGACCACTTGTGAGGCATGAGGATTGCTCTGCTCAATCTGTCTGCCAAGACGTTGGACTTCCCAGGGATATGCTTTGCGATCAGAAACTGTTGGGAAGAGATCGCCCATTGCCAGAGCCTGAGTGCTTCTCGACATAGGGGGTAGGACCTGGTTCCACCCTGCTTGTTGATATACCACACTACGGACATATTGTCCATCTGAATCGCAATAGTCCCGGTAGGAAGAGAGTCCTGAAGGGTCTGCAACACTAAAAGCACAGCTCTCATCTCCAAGACATTTATGTTCAGATGATACTCGTGAGGTTGCCAGGTGCCTTGAACTGTCCTGCCCTGATAAAGCCCCCCCACCCTATCAGGGAGGCGTCCTTGGTCACTGTAGCCACTGCAGGGGGGGGAGAACAAATGGTCTGCCGTGGATACCATCCACCAAACAAGATGCTTCTTGCATGTCTGAGTGACCAGAATTTTGTGAGACATGGGAAGCTGCTGAAACGACCATTGGGTGAAGAGAAGCCACTGGAGGATCCTCATATGAAAACAAGCCAGAGGGACAAGAATGATCACTGCTGCCATAAGACCTAGTGTCCAAAGAACAAACCTTGCCTGAATCCTTTTGCATGCTAATAGGACTTTGACATGCTGCCAAATCACTAACACACTTGTCTGGTGGAAGGCAAGCTAACATGTCTTTGGTATTTAAATTTGCACCTATAAAGGTAATAGATTGACATGGCGACAATGCAGACTTTTCGAAATTTACTGTGATACCTAGCCTGGAGCAAGTATCGATAGTGCAGTTTCTGGCTCGAATTAGGTGATGTCTGGTGGTAGCAGTGAGGAGCCAGTCGTCGAGGTATGGAAACACCTGGAATCCCTGCACTTGGTGAACACCCTGGGGGCTGTGGTAAGGCCAAAGGGCAGAGCTCTGAATTGCTAGTGACTGGCTCCCAGCCAGAAGCGAAGGAATCTCCGGGAGTGTCTGTCCATTTTTATGTGGTAATATGCATCCTGAAGATCTATGGAGCACATCCAATTGTCCTGACCCAAGAAGGGTAGAATGGATTGAAGCGTGACCATCCGGAATTTTGTTCTTTGTATGGACTTGTTCAGTCTGCTAAGGTCCAAAATAGGCCTCCAGTCCCCTGTCTTTTTTGGTACCAAAAAGAACCTTGAGTAAAAAACGGATCTTTGCTGGTCTGCCGGGACCTGCTGGATGGTTCTTATTCTTAGCAGTCTTGCGACCTGCTGTATGGCTTGATCCCTTAGATTGGGTGGAACATCTGGAAGGGACTTGTTTGACTTCTGAGGGGTGTGAACGAAGGGAATTTTGTAGCCTCTGGATATACTGGCCTGTACCCATTTGTCTTGAGTTATAAATTGCCAGGCTCCTGGGTACAGGGATAGTCTTCCCCCAACTGCTTCCAGAGGTGAACAGCCGGGCAACCCTTCAGGGATGCTGAAAGGGCTTGTCGGAGAAAGATTTTCTGTTGCCCTGGTTTTGCGGGCCCCATCTGGCTCTAGGGTGGCGTCTGTTATTGTTCCCTCCTCTGCCCCTGGAAGGAAACTCACCACGGGTGTCAGGCAAGGCTCCTTGGGATTTCCAGAACCACATCTTCCCACTCTTCTGACCCTTAGGATATGGTCTGGAGGGAGTGGAAAAACAGACTCCTACAGCAGATAGAGTCTTGCCTTCCTGCTCACACCTGGTAAGGGTATCTTTCACCTATGATCCGAAGAGAGCAGAACCATCGAACAGGGTGTTGGTAAAAAATGCTCTAAAGGGCTCCGCAAAGTTACATAGCCGCATCCAGGCGTGCCTCCTAAGGGCGACGCCTGTGCCCGCGGCTCTACTCGCACCATCGGCTGCATATGAAATGAGCCACATGGAGGAGTTGACAACAGAATTCAGAGTCGCCAGTTGAGAGGCTGCCTTAGCCTGGGTCCCTTCAGCTGATGGATCCTGCAGGGTATCTCCAAGCTCTTTCAGGAGATCCCTCTGAAGACGAGTAAAGTGGCACAGGTAATTCAGGGACCACATGGAAAGGTCACTGAAGAAACATCCGCTTCCCATATCTGTCCATAGTCCTAGACTCCTTGTTAGGAGGATGGACAGCTGAAGAAGTCTCCACCATCTCCTTCTTTGTGGCCGCTGCTACCACCATGGCATCAACAGGGACACCTTTGGACAAGAACTGTTTATCCTGTGGGGCAGTAATGAACTTGGCAGGCCTTCTCGGGGTCGGTTCCACTGTATCTGGAGCCGTCCCACGCCTTTCGAGCCACCATGGACATCAGTGAGTCAAAAGGCGGAGACACCCAGGAGGTGGAAGGTCGGGATCCAAATGCATCCAGGAATACCGACTCATCCTCAGAAGGGTTTAGGATAATCCAGTTCCCCCTCTGTCTAAGCATCTCAAGGATGTCTGCGAAGGAGACATCTTCAGAGGGGGATTTTGGGGACCCTTCCGACTCCTCTAAATCGGTATCTGAGGTGACAGACTTGGGGGAGTCAACATACATCCTCTTACATTTCCTCTTGCGAAAATATCAGGGGAGGCCTCGGAAGAGGAGGACACACCCAAAGGGGTGTCCTGGAGCACTGGATCCCCAGGCTTGGGGTCTGAAAGAGGGACAGACTGGCGCAGGCACTCTAGGGGGAGGAGCCGATGCAGTCGAGCATGGAACTGACTCAGGGGCCAGTACACTCCTCATCACCTCGAAAGCGCCCCTGCCCGGACGCTGAAAAGGCTCTGGCGCTGAAGAAACCAGAAGCCCTCCCCCGCACCGAGGGAGACGGCTCCGAGGCAGATGTGGGAGCCGAGCTCACATGCACTGAAGCTCTGAGAGGGAGAGCGGGGTCGGACAAGGGTCCGATGCCACTCGCCCCTTCGGAGCCGACGAGGGAGTCTCGGTGCCCAGATCCTTCCAGGGATGGCACCATGGAAGGGATCGGAGCAGACAACAGAACCAAAAGGGAGGTCATCGGTGCAGACGGTTCCACGACTCGAAGCCTCATCGACTCTGGCTCCGAGCTCAAGGGAGGAGTCGGAGGAGGAACTACAACCACTGTGTACGGAGCCGAATCCTGATGAGGAGGGCTGGTTAGCATTTTGGCTAGGGCCTGCGACTTCAAGAGTCTACTGACCACTCTTTCCAAATCATGGTCCGAAAGTCTATAGAGGACCAAAAAGTGTGTGATGAGTGATGACTACGCTCCGATTGGAGCAAGGGCGACTTCGGAGCCGAACGAATTGACTCCAAAGACAGATACTTGGATCTCTTTCGAGACTCCGTCGGCTCCGAGGATACTGACGGAGCCGATTGGGTTGGAGGTATATCGGTTCCAGCCGGAGCCGAAATGGACACAGAGGCCTGACCCAAAGAAGGCTCCGAGCTGGGAGCCGATGGTTTAGGCGGCCTGGAAGATTTAGCCGGCTGAGTCTTCCCCCGGAGAATCTTGGGGTTTTAGCAGACCCCTCAAAATCAATTTGTTTCTGCACTCCTGCAGGACTCTAGGACTGAAGGCATGACAGACCGAGCAAGAGTCCTGCAGGTGCACAGCGCCCAGACAATAAACACAAGAAGTGTGACCATATGCCAGAGACATCTTCTGACAGCATGAGTCACACTTCTTGAATCCGGACGGTTTTGGGTCCTTGGACATCCTGGAGAAGGACCAAGGACAAATATCACCACAAAAAATATCACAAACCAGAAAAGGGGTAACAACAGACCAACACACAACAGTTACCACAATACAATAAACCACTAAGGCTAACTCTACTGGAAAAGAGTAGGAAAAGCCAAGGAGTAAAGATATATCTGTAAGAAAATCTTTTTTTTTTTTTTTTTTTTTTTAAATAGAAGAAAGGCTAACCTCTAAGTTAAACGGAAAGGCCTTTCTGTGGAAAAAGGAAGGGGGGGAGGGGAAACTAACTAAAACGAGTTTCTTTTTAGGGGAAGCTAGTATCCAAGGAAACAGGATTAGCACAGAAAACAAAACTAGCTAATGACAAAATATTCCACTAAACATCAAAGTTTTTTAAATCAGGAAAAATATCACAATAAACAAGATTATACGACCTGAGCCGATAGCACAACCTCGCAGCTGAAGTGGCAAACGAGATCCGAGTATCTAGCGCCAGGCATCATGGGATATAGGGGGGCCTCGAGCAGATATGCAGCTCTCGAGCTTTGAAGATGGCCGAGTCAGAGTCGAGGATCAGCTCCGAACCCAACCAGCAAGAATGAAGGCGAGACAGACAACTTAACATTGGGAGGTTCGGTGTTGTAATGAGCTGAGATGGCACAGACATGGATTTTTACTGATGAAAAGGATAGGCCCTTGTCAAGCATCTCAGTCAAGTATTGTAAAATCTGAGGAATATTTGGTTTTGGTATGTCTGTTCCTTGTGCTTGGATCCAAGCACAGAATCTTTTCCATTTATCAGTATAACATTTTCTAGTACTAGGGCTTCTGGCTTCCAAAATGACATCCATCACTGATTTACTGAGGTGTTGTTTGAATAATCACCTGATTTGCCAAGCTGCCAGGTTCAAAGTTTTGAGCTGAGTGTGCAGAATTTGACTGTTCTGCTGAGACAGTAAATGAGGTATTTGAGGCAAGTACCAAGGAAGGAGTTGAGACATATTCCTTAGGATTGGGTACCAGTGCTGGCAAGGCCAGTCGGGGGCAATTAGGATCATTTTTGGTTTTTCCTGTCTGGCCTTTAGCAGGACCTTGGAGAGGAGAGGCAGTGCAGGAAAGGCGTAGACTGATAGGTCTGTCCAACTGAAGGATAGAGCATCCACTTTCCATGCTTGTCTGTGATAAGTCCTTGTGCAGAATTTGTCCAGTTGATAATTTTGGGGAGAGGCGAATAGATCTATGTCTAGCATCCCCCATTTCTGTGCTATCATTCTGAAGACTTGTGGATCCAGTTTCCACTCGTGAGGGTTCATCAGATTTCTGCTTAGGTCGTCTGCCAGAATGTTTTATTTTCCTGGCAGGAATTGAGCTTGAAGATGTACTTAGAAGGTCAAGGCTGTGTTACACAATGCCATGGCTAGTCTGCATAGTGGGTAGGAGTGTGTAGCCCCCTGCTTGTTTATGTACCACATAACTGTGGTGTTGTCCATCTTTATCAGTAGTTGTCCTGGATGACGAAATTCCTTGAGGACTGTCAGGGCATTCTGAACAGCTAACATCTCCTTCTGGTTGATATGCAGATGCATTTGGTTTGGGCTCCATATGCCCTGAACGCATTTCCCCGCCAGGTTGTCCCCCCAAGCACAGTCTGATGCGTCTGTAGTCAGGGTTTGGACGGCAGGGGGTAGAGAGAAAGGCAGCCCCTTGTTTAGGTGACATGACTGCCCACCAAAGAAATTCCTGTTGCAGGCAAGGAATGAGAGGGATCATTGTTTCCAGACTGTGAGAATGTTGACTCCACAAACTTTTAAGATACCACTGAGGTTTCCTCATATGCAGTCTTGCATATGGAATTAGTAGAATGCAGGATGCCATGAACCCCAAAGCCTGCAGAATTTGTCTTGCAGACAACTGGGATTTTGTTGCCACCTGTTTGAAGTAGATAGTCAGTTGCCTTTGTTTGTCTGGCGTAAGAGAAGCCATCTGGGCAGTTGTATTCAAGCTTGCACCCAGGAATGTAATTTTTTGAGAGGGTACCACTTGTGATTTCTTTTCGTTTATTGTGTACCCCAGGCATATTAACAACCTTTTTACAAACGCCAGATGATGTAGAAGAATGTCCTTGTTTTCTGCTTGAATGAGACAAACGTCCAAGTAAGGATAGATTTGAATGCTTCTTTGTCTGCAAAATGCAATTACTGGTGCCAGGCACTTTGTAAAGACTCTGGGCGCAGTAGATAAGCCAAAGGGCAGTGCAGAGAATTGGTAATGCATAAAACCTGCCTTGAATCTGAGGTATCTTCTGCACGATTCCCTTATTGGGATATGCAGGTATGCCTCAAGTCTAGAGTCACAAACTAAGCGTTCTTGCCCAGCATGGGCACTAACTGTTGTAAAGTCAGCATTTTGAATTTTGGAATGTCCAAGAATGTGTTCAAAGTCGATAAGTCCAGTATTGGAAGCCATGCCTTGTCCTTTCTGGGTACCAGGAACAGTCTTGAATAAAATCCTTGCCCCTTTTCCTTTTCTGGTACTGGCTGAATAGCCCCCATGGCCATGACAGCCGCCACTTGTTTCTGGGCCTCTGCCCATTGATTTTGTGGCAGATCTGGCCATCCATTTGGAATTGGCAGAGTTTGGAAATTAAATCTGTACCCCTGGGATACTATGTTTAAAACCCACTTGTCCTGGGTAATTAGATGCCAGTTTTGAGCATGAAGTGCTAATTTTCCCCCCAAAGGGGCTGCCAAAAGTTAAGTGCTTGGTGATGGTAGAGGGAAGTCATTAAGACTTGTTTACTGAAGGGTTGTGCTTTGCCACCTCCAGATTTGGAGGTAGAAGCTCCCCAATGCTTTGATCTGTAAGAGCCCTGTGATTGGTATCTAGAGCCTTTTGAGTACATGGGTTTGCTTTGTGAGGCTCTGTCGGACATAGGAAAGGACCAATTTTTAGTCGGCCAATGCCTACTGAATCTGGGTGGCTGCACTTGTAAGAAATCTTTTACAGTTTGCATAGATTTAGCTTTATCTTCCATTTTATTAAGAACCTCTTCTGCCTTGTTTCCAAACAAAGTATCATGCTGTAAAGGTGCATCCAGCAATTTAGCCTTAACCTGATCAGGCAGGTTTTGCTCTTTGAGCCAGGCATGCCTTCTGATTACAGATCCAGTAACTGCGGCCCTGCAAGAGGCCTCCAAGGAATCAAAACCACATTGCAAAGTATGCTTTCCAACCTGTTCTGCAGCATGCATTAAATCCTGTAATTCTTTATTTTCCACACAATCTGAAATCAACATCATCTTTGGTTTCAATAAACCCAGAACATGCTGTTGGTATTTAAGCATATGAAACTGGCAGTTTAGAGCCCTAACTGCCAAAGTTGCAGACGTATAGACCTTTCCCCCCCCCCATCTATCCAGCACCCTGGAATCTCTATCTGAAGGGGTAGGATTTTTTGGCTGTAGAGGCTTTTATCCCTTTGGGACCCTGTGAGATAGTTTCTGGATCAGCAGCAGGATTTTTGAATAAAAATTTATGTGAGTCAGGGACCCTGTAATATCTGTCTGTCTTACTAGGAGCCGGAGGCAGGGAATCAGGAGCCATGCTAGATTCTGTAAACACATCATCCACAATGTCTAATACAGGAGGTATAGCCAAAGGCCTATGCTGAGGGAGGAGAAAAAAATCCCTAAGCCTCTTTTTTGAATCAGAGTAATCCTGACTCTCCCAGTGAAAATGTTCCCTTAAAGTATGCAAGGTTTCCCCAAAAGAATAATCCTCAGGAAGGGATGCAGAAGGAATGGATTCTTCTACATCAGAATCCTTACAGGGCGGTATAGAGAAGCCCTGATCAGAAGAGGAGTCAGAAGAAATAGAAACCTGATCTGAAGATTCATATTCAATGTCTTGCCTAGGCCTCTTGGCAGGAGGGGGTTGGGAACCCCCTGATCAAGGTGATTAGGTCCTCAGCCATTTTGATCATGTTTTTTAGGCATAGAGACATGAGCACGTGGCTCGTGTTTAATTTTTTAGACTTAGCAGTAGTTTTTGTCTTCGTTTTTGAGGCTGGCGTCTGTTTAATATAAAAATGTTGAGGTCTGAAAACACCCTCGGAAGCCGATGCCTGCTCAGCAGCTCTGGACCCATCAGAGGGAGAGACATCCGCGGGTACAATACTTCGGGGATCTCGTGGCGTACCAGACTCCACATGGGTCTCGGTAGAGGCCTGTGACTCAAAAGTAGTGGGTATCAGGCACTGCGAAAGCACCTCACTGAGTACTGGTGAACCTGCGACTGGCTTAGGAGAAGCTTCGTCAGCATTGGACCTCGATGGTCTGTCTGTCCTTTTCTTTATGTTTTTTGTGAACTCCGGTAGTCAGATTGCTATCCGACGACATTTCAAGATAACTGAATCTAGCTCCAAAATAATGAGAAGTAAAATCATACCGACGCTTAATAATGCGTTGGTTCAATCTAGCACAAAACCAACAGCAAGACACGTTATGATCTGGGCCTAGGCAAGGAATGCAGTACAGATGAAAATCCTTATGAGGTATTTGCTTCCCACAAGTAATACAATTATTAACTTTTACTGACATCGGTAAGGAGCAAGAAAAAGTTTCCCCAACGGGGTACTTAGCTTTAATAGAAAACTTCGGTTCTGAAACTTGAATTCAAAAATTTCAGGAGTTGGCCGACTGGCACTTGCGAACTGCTTCTGCTTCGGGCACCGCGCGGCAAGAAAGACAGATTAAAATGGTGTCGGCTGCATGTTTTGTACCCCTGACGACCTGACGTCATGGAAGAGGAGCCAGCAACTGACGCAGGACCCAAGACTTTGTTATTCAGACCGACTAATGGCAACCTGCCAGCAGATTACCCAAAAGTGATGACTGCAACAATGAAACACAAAGAACATCTGACAATTTAGTGCCATGATAGTAAGAATAGCTGAGGTGTATACTTTTTTACTCCATCTGTCCAGTGCTCGGGAATCCCTGTCTGAGGGGGTGGGATTCTTAGCTGTGGTTGCTTTAATCCCTTTTGGCCCTTGAGAAATGACCTCAGCGTCAGCTGTTGGATTTTTAAAAAGATATTTGTGTGAGTCAAGGACTCTGTAGTACCGGTCTGGTTTTCTGGGAGCAGGAGGGAGGGCTTCTGGAGTCCAGCTGGATTCAAGGAAAACATCATCCACCACATCCAGGACTGGAGGGATGGCTAAGGGTCTGTGTTGTGGAAGATCCAGGAACTCTGTCTCTCTTTTTAGACTAAGGGTAGTCTTGACTCTCCCATTGGAAATGGTTCCTTAAGGTATGCAGGATTTCCCCAAAGGAAAAATCCTCTGAGGGAGAGGCTAAAGGAATGGATTCCACTGCATCAGAATCCTCATATGTGGAGAGGGGCTGCATGTCTTCATAGTCAGATGCATCGGATTCATCTGACTCTTCTTTCAGACAAAACTACTGGAGATCGATCTCTTTTCCTTTTTGAGGGGTGGCTTGGCTTCCCCTAATCAGCATGATAAGGTCTTCTGCCATTTTAAGCATTTGAGACTGAGGCAAGGGAGCAGGTGCCTGAGAGTGGGTAGTCAGTTTTCTTGGATGCTGTTCGACCTCTGGGCCTAAGGAACTCTGTTGTTTCTGAAAGAATGGTAGTTGCGAAAGAAGGGGTTGGTTTATGTCAGGATTTGGTGTTGCAAAAAACTTCCTTGGAAGCCGGTGCCTGCACAGCGGCTCTGGACCCATCCAAGGTAGAGACGACCACAGGATCCTTAGATGAAGAAGAGTTCTGCAGCATACTGGACTCCGAAAGGGTCTCGGTAGTGGCCTGCGAATTAACTGAAGCGGGCACCAGGGGCTGCAAAAGCGCCTGAGTTCCGGAGGCCTGACGACCAGCTTAATGGAAGCGTCGTCAGAAGGTCTGGTCCTGTGCGGTCTTGTCTCTGTCTTTATTTTTAAGCTTTTTCAGAAGATCTGCTGTACGATGGCTTACCATAGCTATATCACAATTTGAGGACTGTAAATGGAAATATCTGGCTACAATAAGGGCCCGACGACTAATAGTTCTGGCATTAAACAAAGCACAGAAGAGACAACAAGGGACGTCGTGGTCTGGGCCTACACAAGTGACGCAGTAAGAGTGGAAGTCCCGGTGTAGTATTTGCTTTCCATAGGCGAAACAACTTTTTCTGACATCAATTTTTGCAAGAAAAAAGGATCTCCAATAGGGAATTTAGTTTTCGAAGACTTCAACTTCAGTTCGGAAACAAAATCTCAGGTAGCGGCCAACTGGCACTCGTGCAAACTGCTTCTGCTTCGGGTTCCACGGCAAGAAAGACTGATGTAATGGCGTCGGCTGTGCTTTTCTACATACCACTAACGACCTGACGTCAGTCCTCATGCGACAGCAACCGACGCAAAAATATTAAGTCTCTGGTATTCAGGCCGGCCAAGGGCTACTCTGGCAGGGATAACCCTAATGTGATGACTGCAAAAGTGAAACATGAAGAACATCTTAGGCCTTCTGCACAGCTGCAGTGTCTGGTAACTAAACAGAGGTCAGCTGCACCAAAGTGCAACTTTGACTTACAACAGACATAAACAGAAGGGTTGCTTTCTCAAAATATGATGGTTGCTGATACTGCCTATCAACAGAACAAATACATGCATTTTAAAATCAAACACAAAAAACATGCCTCCTTCTCATCTGTCCCGTCACAGTGCTCTTCTTCATGAAGCAAATAAATACATACATCTATATATATATGAATAACAAGCATACCATTTTTTTTTTGGTCTGGAATATCTCAAACTATACTCCAACACCACTACAGCCATCTTGTGCAGTTTCATATCAACAGTTAAGGATGCCAAAAGCCCTCAGCATCCCTTCTCCCATTTCAATTACTGCTGATTACTAAATCAGCAACAAAATCGCGCCAGCTACCAACTACTCAATTACAGCAGCTAGTGCTGGTTCCCCAGTCTCACCAGCCAATGCCGGTTTCCCATTCGTGCCGTCCAACACTGGCTCCTCATGCGAGCCGACAGCTACTGACTCCTCAATCACGTCGGATGATGATGGCTCCTCATTCACACTGGACACAGCCATGTCTTTTTCACTGTCCACTTTAAAAAGAAAGTAAATACTGTATGTCAGTTTCTGTTTAGGAATTCATAACACAAGCCAAAATCAATAACCTCTCAAGCCAATGCTTTCCCCATTTCCAACACAAAATTGCTTTCATCCTTATACAAACCTTTGATATTAAGTCGCACACTGCACCCTTCTTTCAGTCAAGACAGGAAACAAATATCCAATTTAATAACCAATATTAAACAACTTTCAATGGCAGAGATTTGTTCTGCTACTTGAATACCACTTAACTGTCAGTGGAATTCTGTTAATTAGCATGAATTAAAACACCACTAGACACAAGTGTGCTGCTAAATCATCTTGTTGGTAGTAATTTTTTTTAATACTTTATGTGTAATCTAAAAATATGCAAACTAAACAGGAAATGATCACATCCTTACCACTATAAATACAAACATCAGTTAATATAAATAAAAGAAGTGTCACATGTTCAGTGGATGAAGGTACAAGTCAGCCATTCCCAAATAATCGAATGTCCCATTCTTCCTGCTCCACTGATTTTCTCACCACTAAACCAGAAGTTGCTCTACAATGAAGCACCCAACTTCTGTTCAGTCTGGTAAAGGGTGGTTCCTCTGACTAAGGTCCAAGCTGAAACACTGCTGAAGGAGGATTATAAATTCATTTTAACTTGATCAGTGTTATAACTTAGTGATTTAGCCCTCAGCTGGAAGGTGTATTCTCATTCTAACCCTCATGGGGAACATGTTTCCTAGTGGCTGAAGTGCTGCCCATGTGCAGAGTATGCTGCAAAGCACAACATAAAGTGAAATCAGAAATAAATGGTGCATGGTTCTAGGTCAGCTTATCGAAAAACACACTGCTGAAACCCATATCGTGGACAATACAGTTAATCAATAAACTAACAAGGCCACACAACACCCACCAACAACACAAAATATTTTTGCAGTAACCCTGCTAATTATTTATACCAAATCCGAGAACACACTAAGGTGGGGAACCTATACTGTATCGTGATCTCAGTCAAAAGGGTTTGATGAACCAAACTTGTCAACCATATGGGTTTCGAAAATTTGGTCCTTCAACATATTGAGATAGACCCAACCGTGTATAAGTTAACACAGAATACTAGAAAATATCACAACTAAAATTAAAGTGTCCTTTCAGTATCAACAGCCTGAGCACAAAGTACCAGTCTTTAAATGCAGATCATGCGTTTTAGTTAAACAATGGCACTTAAGTTAGCATATACTAGCACATTAGCTCTGGGAACTGTGGCTACCAAACTATTACACACTAATGCCAATTCAACATATGAGAAAATAGCCATTACTTACGTGGCAAGTCACTGTGTCCTGAAGCAGACTTGTTGGTTTTCATGGCTTAGTACAAAAAAGCAAAAATAAAGATAATTTAAAAAATGTCAGCAGCTCAACGATCTAAAAAAGGTTTGCAAACTTTTCACCCGCAGGCAGTATTTTCTATCGTATCATATAACGAAAACAGTACTTAAAACATTTTCATAAACCACAACAGTTGGAAGCGAGATCTGATTTACATATCTAAACTTACAATTACAAATGTTATCACTTAAAAATGACAGCTCAAATACACTGTTACAGTACATCTGTTTTCAGCTATGGTATATACATTTCAGCTTAGACTTGCAGTGCTTTTAGAACAACCTGTGACCAAAAGCTTGACTAAGTTTGAAAAGATGAGGTAAAATACTTTTATTGCGTAAAGCCTTTTCTTTCAATGATAGTTAAAGTACAAACTTATTACAACACTAAGACTAGTAACAAAAAGGTAGCAGAGTTCCTCTTTCAAACTACAAAACACTGTAGTAGTGCAACAATCCAAAGGTAAAAACTGAAAAATACAATTCAGTATTTTCTTACCAAAATCAGCAAAAAAAAATTTGCAAAGAATACTAAATAACAGTTGTTTACTGCCATCTCAGACAGTAAACATGAACAATTATCAGACTAAAAGGTGCCTAATCCAGTGTACTTAACAAACCACATTTACCAGCAACTAAGCAAAACTTTTACAGGAATAATCTAGGCAAGTCATCATAAGGACCAAAATATGGCTAGCCATATGTACCTTTACCTAAAAGTTCATGTTGCCCTCTTCAAGAAGCCTCTCAGGGGTCTCACCAGAAGCCTCAGTAGCACAGGCTGCTGGCAGATGGGGCTACAAAAGCTCTTCACTTTATTCACCAATTCTGAGCCTAGGAAGACTGTTTGAAAATTAGAAGGTTTCATCTCCTCTAGGGATCCACTAGCACTCATCTTTACAACACTTTTCCTTCCCTTTGAAGGGACCTGTGGACAAAGGTCACAGGAGCAATCTCTTCTGTTCTAAACATTTTTGCAATTATTCCACCCTACACTAATAGTGTAGAAATTAAAGTATGCACACTAGGGACAACTGAGCATGTGCTCAAGACCTAGACAAAAACAGTGTGTGGAAATATCACTGGGGAATTTACCCACACTACAGGAGTTGGTAGTTTTCCTGACATCTGCAGTAGCAAAATACTAAAATAATGCAATGTTTCCTCAAGCAGATACAGTACAGTCTCGATTATCCAAAACGTTAATTATCTGAATGCAGCCTTACAAAGTTTTTGGGTAGGAAAAATCAAAGTCTGAATATGTAAATGTTATACATATTCGCTTGTGCATGTATTTTGAGCTTGTAGTCCACTCGTGTGTGAAAAATTTTCTTTACTGTCCGCTGGAATCACTGAATGGTTGAAAAGTGTATTCCTTGCATGCAGAAAAAACAAGACTTTAGAAGTTTTTTTTCTATCCAGGTTCAAGCACATGTTTGATTAACTGAACAGTTTAATTATCCCAACTACTCTAGGTCCCAATTAGTTCAGATAATCGACTCTCTGGTGTACTTCTCTAAAAAAAACTTCTGGCTTACAGACAAATACCAGAACACAAAACTGCATCAGATGCAGGCAGAAAAAAGGCAGTGCCAGACAATGACTTTCTACAGCACTGACTGGAGGGAATTTACCAGGAGATGACGGTAAGTGAAAGTCGCACATATTTAGGATGGTCTTAGGCTTCTACAAGATAGAATGCTCAAAGAGTCAGAACTGCAACAGTGAACTACAAAGAAAGTAAGCTTGTGTAAGAAGTTACAACTGTAGATGTCCTACTAAACACTGTTGCAGCCTTACAAACAGATGGGGTTTCCAGCCGAGAATAGCTATACACATTCAGCCAGCCTACCAAAGCCTGGGTGCCCTCCTCTCGCACTGTACATCTGACATATTACCAAAGCCCAAACGTGGAAGGGACACAGGAACACAAATTACCTCAGAACTTAATTAACCTAGACCAGGGATCTGCAACCTGAGCTGCATGTGGCTCTTCCACCCCTCGGCAGTGGCTCCCTATAGCTTTGAAAAATAATGGCCTCGCTACTGCACAACACACACACGCATTGAGAGAGAATGAGTGATGTATCGCTGTTATAAACTTAGAAACTTGCTAGAATGACATGATTTCTGTTGCCATATGTCCCACACACACAGCAATCAAGCAATCCCCTGGCACCATCAGCATCTCCTAAAAGATTCCATACCTCTCAAAGTCTTTACCACAAGAAATCTGGACAGAGCCACAAATAAAGGGGAACAAAGGAACAAAAATAGGGATGGACTTTAAATGCTGCTCTTATGAACTTTGAAACTTGCTAGAACAACATGGTTTATGTTAACATGCATTTTCCACACACACACACACACACACACACACACACACACACACACACACACACACACACACACACACACACATTTACCTCTCAAGTGTGTAGATTTCCACAGAATGCCCAGCCTTTTGTCTCATATTTTTGGTGTTTCTCATAAAATTGTGGTTTTCTGGGAAATCATTGAGGGCTGAAGTCAGAAAAAGTAGACATTTGAGTTTGACTTCATACCCTTCAGAAAATACATGCTAATGCAAAATATGTTATTCTATCAATTTTCTAAGTTTGAAAGAGCAATATTTAAAAAGTCTCCCTATTTTTGGGCCTTTGTGCCCCACTATTTATGGCTTTGTCCAGATTTATTGTTCTAAAAGGCTGAAAGATATCACACACACACACAGAGCCATCGAGTAATCCCAACAAAGGAACAAAATTGACAAATTTTAAATATTGCTCTTATAAACGTAGTTCTTTTATTTTAGGATAATAATTATATATAAAACTTTATACACTGTGTTACCTTCATTTTAGGGGTCAAATAGGTTTTGTGGTTACAGATGAATTTTATTTCGTGAGAGAGGGGACAAAAGGGCTCTTTTGATAGTGAAGGTTGCAGACTCCTGACCTAGACCAAGACACTAAAGCAAAAGGACAGGTAACTATATACACATGTATACATTGACAGAAAAAGGAAAATAAAAGGAGGAAAAGACCCACCTCAGCTAGGAAAATGGAAAAGTCCAAAGGGGGACAGAAGCATGGGACATAATACTGCAACAGTGATCCGTAAGACCGCTACTGTTACCAAGATTACTGCCGCAATATTGCTACCAGATGGGAAGCTGTTCAGAAGGAAGGGAGGAGGAGGAAAGAACACAAGTTTGATACAAGCTCAGCAAAATGGTCCGTACAAATTATGTTGTAGTTCTAGAAAACACGTCAGCCTTGTAATGCTTAGATATGTGGACAGAAGCCCAAGTAGCTGCTTCAAGAATAGTTCTAAAATCTAAGCCTTTGAAAAAAAGCTCCAAAAGAAGTTAAATGTCTTGGTGAAATGAGCTTTGAAAGATGCAGGAAGCTGTTTATCCTGAAAACAGCAAAAGGAATGGTTTTAGAAATCTAAGTGGAAATGGTTTGCTTAGAGCCAATCAGACAGAGACTGTTCTATTGGAAAGATACAAACAGTTGGTCTGAGATTCTAATGTCCTTAATTTTGTCTAGGTAGAACCTGAGTTGCCTATACTCATCCAGAGAATGAACAATTCTTTTTCCTATAGTCTGAGGAGAAGGGAAGGAAGGACAGGAGGGAGACTGATTCATTGGGCATGAAAAAAAGACCATTTGAAAGGGTGACCACAACTCTGTAGAAAAGGAAGGGTGGGAATGGCCACCAAAGTTTATAGCTCAGATACTCATTTAGCTGAAGTAAAAGCCACTAACAAAATGTTTTTTCAAGTACAAAACTTTAAGGGAAAACTGGCAGCTGGCTGAAAACGGGCAAAGGTCAGTTTCAGCACAACATAACTGAGGTCCGAGGAAGGTGGAACACGTTTTCTTGGTGGCCTGACTGAAACCTTTCATAGGTTAGTAATAAGCTAACTGCCCTTTCAAGCCATTTTAAACCTAGCCAGTTAACCACATGTGAGAATCAAACCCTACACCATGTCTCTCTAATACAGACACCTTAACCATTATGACAACCTCAAAGCATGGAGAAAGAGGTGGTTCTACAGGCAGAGATGAAGATATGGCTGACAAATAAGCTTTTACAGTAGAGTATGCCAAGCCGGAATTGAGCAACTCACCCAAATAATAAACAGTAGTAGAAAGGTACAGTTGTGTACACTTACCATAAATGTAGATGTTTGAGTGTATTCACTGTTGCAGTCATCAGATTTGGGTTATCTGCTTGCAGTAGCCCTCAGTCGGCCTGATCATTAAACTCTTGGGTCCTGCGTCAGTTGCTGTTTCATCTTCCATAACGTCAGGTAGTCAAGGGTATAAAGCATGCACATGACGCCATTACATCAGTTTTTATTGCCCCAGATGTCAGGTGCCACCATAATGGGAAGCAATTATATACAAGGTTACACCCCCAACTAAAAAGCAAATACACCAAAAAGCTTTAAGCATAGTAAACAATAATAGAGGTACACAGTCAATAGAAGTCAAAGGGCTGGAGGGAGGATAACCAGAACTACAACAGTGAATACACTCGAACATCTACATTTATGTTAAGTGTACACAACTGTACTATGTTCTTCGTGTTTCACTGTTGCAGTCATCACATTTGTGTAGATTCCCAAAGCAAAGGACGGGGGGGAGGTAATTAGATAGCATTAGGACCAGCTATAAGGCCCTGCAAGACTGCAGTGGCAAAGCCAGGTCTGGTTTTAGAAAAAAATCGGCAAGTGGTAATGCTTGGTGAAGGGATGTACAGAACTCCATGTAGCAGCTTCTAGGATGTCCCTGGTAGGGACACCTCTGAGAAAAGATGTAGAAGTAGATGCATCCCTGCTTGAATGTGGTCTTATCCCCTGTAGAGTAGGTTTTTCATGGTGCTTATGGCAGAAATGAATGCAATGGCCTATCCACTTAGAAATGGTTTGCTTTAAAATGGCCTTACCCTCTGCCCCTGCAGCAAATGCAACCAGCAGCTGTTCGGATTTCCTGAGAGGCGCAGTCCTGTCCAAGTAAAATATAAGTTGTCTGTGCACGTCCAAAGAGTGCAGTATTCGTTCCCCTTTGTTCTGAGGATTAGAGAAGAATGTTGGCAAATGAATGGACTGATTAAGGGCCAAACTGGATACCACCTTGGGCATGAAAGAGGGAATGGTCCTGAGGGACACCCTGTCGGCATGAAAGATGATGCAAGGCTCCACTGCCATGAGGGCCTGTAATTCAGACACCCTTCTTGCTGAAGTGATGGCCGGAAGGAAGGCTGTTTTCCAAGAAAGGAATTTCAACTCAGCATTTGCAGCTGGCTCAAAGGGAGGTAGAGTGAGCTTTTCCAATACAAAGTTAAGGTCCCAGGTTGGAGTAGGGGCTTTCTTGGGTGGTCTTAAGTTTATGGCCTTTCTGAGGAATTGTTTCAGCAGTGGATGAGAGAAGGGGGGTCGTTCTGTATTGTAATGAGCTGAAATGGCTGAGGCATGAATTTTGATGGAGGAAAAGGAAAGGCCTTTGTGAAGCATCTCAGTTAAGTATTGAAGAATATGGCGTAAATTGGGCGCTGCTGTGCCCATCCCCTGAGTTTGGCTCCAGGAACAGAATCTTTTCCATTTTTCAGCATAGGATTTTCTAGTACTAGGCCTCCAGAATGACATTCATCACTTGCTTACGGAGGGATGGTAACAGAGAGATCAGGTAGCCAGGCTGCCAGGTTCAGAGTTTGAAGCTGTGGGTGCAGAATCTGGCCCTCCTGCTGGGACAGCATGGTAAGGGTCTGAGGCAGGTGCCATTGTGGCAGCAGTGACACACTGCACAAGAGGGGGTACGAGTGTTGGCGTGGCCAGTCTGATGCAATCAGTATTGCCCTTGGTTTGTCCTGTTTGATCTTTAGTAGTACCTTAGTGAGGAGAGGGAGAAAGGCATAAACTGATAGGTTTTTCCAGGTGAAGGACAGGGCAGCCACTTTCCAAGCTTGTTTGTAGGGAGTCCTTGTGCAGACTTTGTCCCAACTGGTAGTTCTGGGGGGAGGCAAACAGGTTTATCTCTGGGCTCCCCCATTTGTTTCTCAACATGTTGAATATAGTACAGTTGTGTACACTTACCATAAATGTAGATGTTCAAGTGTATTCATTGTTGCAGTCATTACATTTGGGTTATCTGCTTGCAGGTAGCCCTCAGTCGGCCTGATTAACAAAGTCTTGAGTCCTGCGTCGGTTTCTGTCCCTTTTTCCATGTCAGGTCTATAAAACATGCAGCCAACGCCATTACATTAATTTTTCTTGCCCCAGATGTCAGGTGCCCCCCTAATGGGAAGCAATTAAACATAAAAGCAAATATACCAAAAAGGCTTTTAAGCATAGTAAAGGAAAGTAGAGGTATAGCCAAAAAAAGTTAGGGGGCTGGCGGGAGGGTAACCAGGACTGCAACAGTGAATACACTCAAACATCTACATTTATGGTAAGTGTACACAACTGTACTATGTTCTTTGTGTTTCACTGTTGCAGTCATTACATTTGGGTAGATTTCCAAAGCTATGGTTGGGAGGAGGAATTTTGATAGCATTAGGGCCAGCTATAAGGCCCTGCAAGACTGCAGTGGCAAAGCCAGCTCTGGATATAGAGAAAATTGGCAAATGATAATGCTTGGTGAAAGTATGTACAGAACTCCAGGTAGCAGCTTCTAGGATGTCCCTAGTAGGAATGCCTCTGAGAAAGGCTGTAGAGGTAGATGCAGCCCTGGTGGATTAAGGTCTGATCTCCTGGGGGATAGGTTTTCCATGGTGCTTATAGCAGAAATGAATGCAATGGCTTATCCATTTAGAAATGGTTTGCTTTGTAATAGCCTTCGTCTCTGCCCCTGCAGCAAAATCCACCAGCAGTTGTTCAGATTTCCTTTGGGGTTTAGTCCTAAGTAGAATCTAAGTTGTCTGTGCACATCTACGGAATGCAGTATCCGTTCCCTTTTATTCTGTGGATTGGGAAAGAAGGTTGGCAAATGAATGGACTGATTAAGAGCCACACTGGATACCACCTTGGGCATGAAGGATGGATTGGTTCTGAGGGACACCCTGTCTGCATGAAAGATGATGAAAGGCTCCACTGCCATAAGGGCCTGTAATTCAGATTCCCTTCTAGCTGAAGTGATTGTTAAAAGGAAAGCTGTTTTCCAAGAAAGAAATTTTAAGTCTGCAGTAGCAGCTGGCTAGAAAAGAAGTAGAGTGAGTTTCTCCAAGACAAAGTTAAGGTCCCAAGCTGGGGTTGGAGCTCTCCTGGGTGGTCTCAAATTTTTGGCCCCACTGAGGAACTGCCTGAGCAGTGGATGAGAGAACAAGGGATGTTCTGTGTTATAATGAGCTGAAATGGCTGAGGCATGGATTTTGATGGAGGAAAAAGACAGGCCCTTGTGAAGCATCTCAGTTAAGTATTGTAAAATCTGAAATAAATTGGCCGCTGCTGTGCTCATCCCTTGAGACTGGTTCCACGCACATAATCTTTTCCATTTTTCAGCATATGATTTTCTAGTACTAGGCCTCCTTGCTTCTAAAATGATATCCATCACAGGTTTGCTGAGGGGATGGTAAAGGAGAGATTAAGTAATTAGCCAGGCTGCAAGGTTCAGTGTTGGAAGCTGAGGGTGCAAAATCTGGTTCTCCTGCTGAGACAGCAGGGAAGGAGTCTGAGGCAGGTGCCATGGAGATAACCATGACACACTGCGCAGGTGCCATGGAGATAACCATGACACACTGCGCAGGAGGGGGTATCAGTGTTGGCGCGGCCAGTCTGGAGCAATCAAAATCAGCCTTGGTTTGTCCTGTTTGATTTTTAGTAGTACTTTGGAGAGCACAGGCAGAGGGGGGAAGGCATAGATTGATAGGTTTTTCCAGCTGAAGGACAGAGCATCCACTTTCCAGGCTTGTTTGTGGGGAGTCCTTGTGCAGAATTTGTCCAATTGGTAGTTCTGGGGAGAGGCAAACAGGTCTATATCTGGGCTCCCCCATTTGCTTGTCAACATGTTGAAAATCCTTGGTTCCAGTTTCCACTTGTGTGGGCCCATGAGGTTTCTGTTTAGTCCGTCTGCCAGTGTATTTAATTTTCCTGGCAGGAATTGAGCTTGTAAATGCACTTGGTAGCTCAAGGCTGTGTTTCACAATGCCATGGGTAGTCTGCAGAGGGGGTAAGAATGTGTACCCCCCTGCTTGTTTATGTACCACATAACAGTGGTCTTGTTCGTCTTTACCATTAGTTGTCCTAGAAGAATGTGGTCCTTGAAAGCTGCCAGACCATTCTGTACAGCTAACATTTCTTTTTGATTGATATGCAGGTGCATTTGACTTGGGTTCCAATTGCCCTGAATGCACTTCCCTGCCAGGTGAGCCCCCCCTCCCATGTATTGTCTCTGATACATCTGCTGTTAGGGTTTGGGTGGCAGGGGGTGGTGTGAAAGGTAGTACCTTGTTTTAGTGCCAGGCCTCTGCCCACCAAAGGAACTCTAGGCGTAGGCAAGGTAGGATAGGAATCATTGTTTCTAGGTCTTGAGAAAGTTGACACCATAGGCTTTTTAGATACCATTGTAGTTTCCTCATATGCAGTCTTGCATATGGAATTAGAAGAATGCAGGCGGCCATGAACCCCAAGGCTCGCAGTATTTGTCTTGCGGATAGCAGGGTTTTTGTGGCCACTTGTTTGAAGTAGGTTGTCAAATGAATTTGCTTTTCTGGCATGAGGTAAGCCATCTGGGAAGTTGTATTCAAGCTTGCTGCCAGGAATATAATTTGTTGACAGGGTACCAGGTGTGATTTCGTTTAATTTACGGTGTACCCCAGACAAGTTAGAACCCTTTTTACAAAGGCCAGATGATTCAAAAGTATGTCCTGGCTTTCTGCCTGAATTAGACAATCGTCCAAGTATGGGTATATTTGAATATTTCTTTGCCTGCAAAATGCAATAACTGGAGCTAGGCACTTTGTGAATACACTGGGCGCAGTAGATAAGCCAAATGGCAGTGCAGAGAACTGACAGTGTGTGTAGCCTGCTTTGAAGCATAGGTATCTTTTGCAAGATTCCCTGACTGGGATGTGCAGGTATGCTTCTTTTAAATCTAGTGTTGCCAACCAGGCATCTTTGCCTAGCATAGGAAATAAATGAAGAGTCAGCATCTTGAATTTTGGAATCTCCAAAAAGATGTTTAGAGTAGACAGGTCCAGGATAGGACACAATGAATTGTCTTTTCTGAGTACAAGGAAAAGTCTCGAGTAGAAACCTCATCTCTTTTCCTCTTCTGGTACCAGATGTATAGCAAACCACACGAGCAGGATTACAGGAAAGAGCTTTATTCCGGTACCTCGGCCCACTGGCCTTCAAAGGAATGAAAAACAATTCACTAGGAACCACATATATACTAGTGCATATTAATTAAACAATTACATCATTAAATAATTAAATAATTAATGAAGAGAGTCAGCAACAGGACATGAGTTAAATGAACCAACACCATTTCAAATAACCACTTATAATATATATTATAAAAGTAACAATGTTATTAGATGTTTAAATTCACTTCCAAATTTAAACCTCGAGGTTTTAAAGTATTATATTTCAAAATAAATCTACTCTCTAAATTTAATAGGTTTTGTAAAAAATTGCCTCCTGAATATACATTTGGTTTAGCCAAGGCGCAGAAAAATAATGATTCAACTGACCCATTGTGCATCTTATAAAAATGATCAAATATTGGACTATCTGTTCTAGCATTGCGTACATCACCAATATGTTGTAGTACACGAATTTTGAGTTGACGTCTAGTCTGACCAATATAATATTTAGGCAAAGGACAATCACAACCTAATATGTAAACAACACCACAAGAGCAACAGTTAAATCTATTTTTAGCAAAATATTTCACCCCATTAATATTGTTTCCTGATAAATTTCTAACTTTTAGACATATTTTACATTTTCCACATCGAAACATACCAGGTTCTTGAATGGAATCAGGTATAGAAATAGTGCTAGATAAGTGTGTGGGTTTCAGTATTTCTTTAAGGTTTTGATACCTACCAAAAGAAAAGGAGACAGACCTTGGGAAGAGGTGCCCAAATTCTTCATTATTACATATAATAGGCCACAAAAACTTAACAATGTTACACAGAATCTCAGAAAATAAAGAAAACTTTGTAACAAAAAACATCCTATTATCTATGTCCATTGCATTGTGAATTTAAACATCTAATAACATTGTTACTTTTATAATTTATATTATAAGTGGTTATTTGAAATGGTGTTGGTTCATTTAACTCATGTCCTGTTGCTGACTCTCTTCATTAATTATTTAATTATTTAATGATGTAATTGTTTAATTAATATGCACTAGTATATATGTGGTTCCTAGTGAATTGTTTTTCATTCCTTTGAAGGCCAGTGGGCCGAGGTATCGGAATAAAGCTCTTTCCTGTAATCCTGTAATCCTGCTCGTGAGGTTTGTTTTACATTTTGCTGCTGTTGGTTTTTTACATTTGCTTCGTTTTGAGCTGGATTATGATGGCTAACATTATTGATGAGAATGAAGGGATTTTATTTGCCAGCTTAGCAAAAGAGAGGGATCTTAAGCTGGCTCAATGTGATCCTTGGACTATGTCTGGTAACTATGGTCATGATAAAAAATATGAGGATCTGAAAAGATTAAGAATCAGAGAGACATCTCTCTTTTATGATATTTGTCTTTTGGAAAAGTACGTAGAGTTGTCTATCACACCAAGAGGTTTGAGGATAGACAAGCTTCCTGCATACAAATTTGCCGAGGATGAAGCTGAATTTTTAGCCGAATGGCAAGCAGCGTCTTTACATTGTACTTTAACGTGGTTGAACATACTCATCAAACGTAATCGGAGAAGTCTGGGGTTGCTCCAAGCTAAAATAGCGGAAAGTGAAGCAAGTCTTACAGATGGGCCAAGCTATTTCCTCATCATTATCATTGGCCATGAAAGAAATGAATACTGCTGTTTCTAAGGCCGAATTTGAGGTTATAGCCAGGAAAAAGAAAAAATTGAATAGAGACATTGCTGACTTTAAAAACAATACTGTATATCTTTGGCAGCGTCGTTCTGAACGCAGGAAGCGTTCTAATGGTACAGTCCGAGGCAGAGCGTCAGAGGGAAGCTCACGTAGTGGGCGCGACTCCTCAGTATCGTCATCGGATACTGCTGGTGGAAGCAAAAAGAGTGTTTCCTTTGAGCGCGTGGATTTGGCAGAAGATAATGGGTTGCTGACGGAGGAAGAAGATCAAGGAAGGTGGAATTTTCGGCAAGGGGCAAAAAGAAAATCGCGCCAAAAGGGCCGAAATAAAAGGTACTGAGCGTCACTCTTATGTTAATTTGAATGCACATGTTTTCTCGCATCTTCATTGTGAGAGTGAAGGTGCTGGTTCTGTTGTAGATGATGCTAATGTTACCAAAAATATGAATGAGCACGTGAATAGTGTTCTTAGAGATACAGAATGTGGCAGCGAGCTTGCGGAGTCTTCACGGAGCTATCTTTTGGATGAAAATGGGCATCATTTGGATGAGAATGCAAGTAATATCTTGAATTTGAGTGACTTTGCTTTATCTTTGGAGATGATTGCAGTGCTGAACCTAGGTAGCAAGTTTGTGCCTACTAAAGTGCCAGCGTTGTGTGACATTCTTTTGGACATCAAGCGTTTTTGTAAAAAATTATATCTAAAGTTGTTTTTTAACAAAAGCTGTATTAATGCTACTCCTGTGGGGGATAAAGAAGATGACTTTGATGCATTTTTAGGTAATGTTGAAAATAGTTTTGCTAGTTCTATTGATGCAGATGACCTGGAGGAGCTTTCTCTCCTTTTTGACCCCCTTTTGGATATGTCTGTTTATGACATTATGGAAGATAATGTTTTAATTAATTCCAGTCAAAGAGGAATTGGTTCTTCCATTGGTAATGTTGATAATGCTGATAATGTTGTTAATGACATTAGGTCAGAAAGATTCTACACAGGTTATGGCAAGTTTACATTACCCTCTTTACCTAGTCGTAGTAAATTTTTTCCACCCATGAATTCTGCAGTATTAAGGGCCTTTGAAAATGTGATTACTAAGAAGGTAGAAACTGAATATGTTAGTTTTTTAAGGCAATATTTTTCTTTCAACCTAAGCAAATGTGAATGGAATGCTTTGAATTGTATGAAGGAAGCTGCTAAAAATTATGCTTTTTGTGTTGCAGATAAAGGGGGAAAATGGGTAATTATGAATAAATGCCATTACTTAAAAATGAACTATGATTTATTGTGTAATGACCTAGTTTATGTTGAATTGTTAGTTAATCCTATTACAGACTTTAATGCCTGTCTGTTGGAAATTCTTGAAAGGGGAGAAAGACTGGGTTTTCTGGACAACAAAGATGTGAAACGCTTGTATGTGGCTAATCCCAAAGACCCTGTGTTTTATTCCTTGCCCAAAATACATAAAAATGCATTAGATCCACCAGGGCGTCCTATAGTGTCTGGTTGTGGGGGCTATCTGGAGTTTGTAGGGGTTTTTCTGGACAGTATATTAAAGGAGCAGTTGAAATATGTTGCTTCTCACATCATAAATACAAATCAATATTGTGAGAAGGTTAAGAATTTCAAGTGGGACTCTAGCTTTTACTGGGCCATTGTAGACGTTAAATCCCTGTACACGAATATTAGCATTAAATTGGGTCTGGAAGCTGTGATGAAAATTCTGGGTGAAGGACCACGGACTTCCTTTGTAATTTCACTTTTAGAATTTGCACTTAGTCACAATTATTTCTGTTTTGATAATAAAATTTTTCTCCAAGTTAATGGTACTGCAATGGGAGCAAGTTTTGCCCCAACCTATGCAATTTTATTTATGTCCATATTTGAGATTGAATTTTTGTATACTTTGGGATTTTTTCAAAATAAGGTGGTCTCTTACTACAGATATATTGATGATCTTATTTTTATCTGTAGAGGTGACATTACAGACTTTGATGCATTTATGGTAGATGTACATAACAACAGGTTTGGTTTGGAGTTCACATACAAGGTTAACAAACTAGAAATTCAATTTCTGGATATTTTACTATATGTGGATAGACAAGGGTTTGTACAATTCAAACCTTACAGGAAGGAGGTGGCCTCTAATAACTTTCTTCATGCATCAAGTGCACATCCTATGCACCTGATAGAGTCGCTTCCCTATGGGGAGTTCAAACGAATTTTTGAACACACTTCAGACAATAGTCTTTTAAGTCTGGAATTTGATGTTGTTTGTAAGAGACTATTGGAGAGAGGTTATTCAGAAGCTTCCATTAGAAAGAATCGTTTAAAATTTGATAGTAGCAAAAAATGTTATGCTAGAAATAGATCTAATGTAGACATTTATCACAATGCAATGGACATAGATAATAGGATGTTTTTTGTTAAAAAGTTTTCTTTATTTTCTGAGATTCTGTGTAACATTGTTAAGTTTTTGTGGCCTATTATATGTAATAATGAAGAATTTGGGCACCTCTTCCCAAGGTCTGTCTCCTTTTCTTTTGGTAGGTATCAAAACCTTAAAGAAATACTGAAACCCACACACTTATCTAGCACTATTTCTATACCTGATTCCATTCAAGAACCTGGTATGTTTCGATGTGGAAAATGTAAAATATGTCTAAAAGTTAGAAATTTATCAGGAAACAATATTAATGGGGTGAAATATTTTGCTAAAAATAGATTTAACTGTTGCTCTTGTGGTGTTGTTTACATATTAGGTTGTGATTGTCCTTTGCCTAAATATTATATTGGTCAGACTAGACGTCAACTCAAAATTCGTGTACTAGAACATATTGGTGATGTACGCAATGCTAGAACAGATAGTCCAATATTTGATCATTTTTATAAGATGCACAATGGGTCAGTTGAATCATTATTTTTCTGCGCCTTGGCTAAACCAAATGTATATTCAGGAGGCAATTTTTTACAAAACCTATTAAATTTAGAGAGTAGATTTATTTTGAAATATAATACTTTAAAACCTCGAGGTTTAAATTTGGAAGTGAATTTAAACATCTAATAACATTGTTACTTTTATAATATATATTATAAGTGGTTATTTGAAATGGTGTTGGTTCATTTAACTCATGTCCTGTTGCTGACTCTCTTCATTAATTATTTAATTATTTAATGATGTAATTGTTTAATTAATATGCACTAGTATATATGTGGTTCCTAGTGAATTGTTTTTCATTCCTTTGAAGGCCAGTGGGCCGAGGTACCGGAATAAAGCTCTTTCCTGTAATCCTGCTCGTGTGGTTTGTTTTACATTTTGCTGCTGTTGGTTTTTTACACCAGATGTATAGCCCCCATGTTTAGGAGAGAAAGTACTTGTTTTTGGGCCTTTGCCCACTGATTTGCGGGTAGGTCCAGCCACCCACTTGGTGTTGGCAACGTATGGAAGTGAAATCTGTGTCTCTGGGACACGATATTTAAAACCCATTTGTCCCGGGTAATGAGTTCCCAAATCTTTGCATGAAGAGCAATCTTTTCCCCCAAAGGGACAGTCAGTTGATAAGTGCTTGGAAATTTTAAAAGGAAGTCATTGAGACAGTTTACCATACAGAGGAGTCTTATTCCCAGACATGGAAGTCGAGGCCCTCCAATGCTTAGTTTGAGTCCCCTGGGACTGAAACCTGGGTTTTTTGCTATGTCTGGGTTTGGCTTGAGAAGACCTGGAAGGGGCTGGAAAGGACCAATTCTTAGAGGGCTAGTGTCTACTAAATCAAGGAGGCTGAACTTGTAAGAAATCTTTAACAGTTTGCATAGATTTAGCTTTATCTTCCATTTTTAGGAACTTCCTCAGCCTTGTTGTCAAATAGGTGGCTCTGATTTAAAGGAGCATCCAACAATTTAGCTTTAACATGATCAGATAAAAATTGCTCCTTAAGCCAAGCATGCCTTCTGAGCACAGACCCAGTAACAGCAGTCCTGCAAGAGACCTCTAATGAATCAAAACCACATTGCAAAGTATGTTTTCCAACTTGTTCGGCAAAATGCATTAAATCCTGTAATTCTTTATTTTCCACACAGTCAGGAATCATCAGCATTTTCTGTTTATCCAGTCCAATAACATGTTGCTGATATTTTAACATATGAAACTGGGAGTTTAAAGGCCTAATGGCCAAGGTTGCAGAAGTGTAAACCTTCTTACCCCATCTATCCAGCGCCCTGGAGTCTCTATCAGAAGGCGTAGGATTTTTAGCAGTAGAAGCCTTAATGCCCTTGGGCCTTAATTAGGATTTTTGAAAAGGAACTTGTGGGACTCAGGGACCCTGTAGTATCTGTCAGGTTTTCTGGGAGCAGGAGGCAGGGAATCAGGGGAGAAACTATATTCCGAGAAAGCATCATCAACAATGTCTAGTACAGGAGGAATAGCTAAAGGCCTATGCTGAGGTAGGAGAAGGAAATTGCTAAGCCTCTTTTTTGAGTCAGAAAAATCCTGGCTTTCCCAGTGGAAATGTTCCCTTAGAGTATATGTAAGGTTTCCCCAAAAGAAAAATCCTCAGGAGGGGAAGCAGAGGGAATAGAGTCCTCTACATCAGAATCCTCATAAGTAGGTAAGGGCAAATCCAGATCATCAGAAGAGTCAGAAAAAACAGAATCCTGATCAGAAGATTCATAATCAACGTCAGTCCTATGCCTTTTAGAAGGGGGGGGGGGTTGGCCACCCCTGATTAGAGTTATTAGATCTTCAGCCATTCTTATCATTTGTTTTTTAGGCCTAGAGGCCTGAGCATGTGGCCTGGGCATCTATTTTTAGACATGGATCGAGATTTAGGACTAAGTAAAGAAGGAGGCATCGGTTTAATATGCAAGTCCGTAGGCCTGAATACACCCTCAGAAGCCGATGCCTGCACAGTGGCTCCGAACCCATTCAAGGTAGAGACATCCGCGGGTTCCATAGTTGAAGCATCTTGCGGCATACCGGACTCCAAATGGGGCTCAGTAGAGGCCTGCGAATCAGAAGTAGCAGGTATCAGGGGCTGCGAAAGAGCTTCACTGTGTACCGGCGAACTGGCTTAGGAGAAGCATTGTCAGCAGTTTTGGACCTCGGCAGCTTGTCTCTGTCTTTACCTTAGCATTTTTTCAGAATCCCGGTAGTCAGATGGCTAACCGATGACATTTCTGGATAATTAAACAGAGAACCGAAATATTTAGAGGTGAAAATATACCTATGACGAATAGTGCGCTGATTCAATAAAGCACAAAATCGACAGCAAGAATGAAAATCTTTATGAGGTATTTGCTTTCCACAAGTAATGCAATCATTAACTTTTACTGACATCGGTAAGGAGCAAGAAAAATTTTCCCCAATGGGGTACTTAGCTTTAGTCGAAGACTTCGGTTCTGAAACTCGAAAACAAAAATTTCAGGAGTCGGCCGACCGGCACTTGCAAACTGCTTCTGCTTCGGGCACTGCACGGCAAGAAAGACAGATGTAATGGCATTGGCTGCATGTTTTATACCCCTGACAACCTAACATCATGGAAGAAGGGACAGCAACCGACGCAGGACCCAAGACTTTGTTCATCAGGCCGACTGAGGGCTACCTGCAAGCAGATAACCCAAATGTAATGACTGCAACAGTGAAACATGAAGAACATCTTTGGTTTCAATTTCCACTCGTGTGGATCCATGAGATTTATACTTAGGTTGTCTGACAGTGTATTTATCTTTCCTGGCAGGAACTGAGCCTGCAGGTACACTTGGTAGCTCAAGGCTGTGTTCCAAAGAGCCATGGCTAGTCTGCAGAGAGGGTAGGAGTCTGTTCCCCCCTGCTTTTTTATGTACTACATAACAGTGATGTTGTCCATCTTTACCAATAAATGTTCTGGAAAAACGTGGTCCTTGAAGGCTGTCAGAGCATTCTGTACAGCTAACATTTCTTTTTGATTCATATGCAGGTGCATTTGATTTGGGTTCCATTTGCCCTGAATGCACTGGCCTGCCAATTGAGCCCCCCATGCAAAATCTGACGAGTCTGTTGTTAGGGTTTGGGCGGCAGGGGGTAGAGTGAATGGCAGTCCGTTGTTTTGGTAGCAGGCCTCTCCCCACCAAAGGAACTCTATCTGTAGACAAGGTATGATAGGAATCACTGATTCTAGATCCTGAGAATGTTGACACCATAGGGTTTTTAGATACCATTGCAGTTTCCTCATATGCAGTCTTGCATATAGAATTAGTAGAATGCAAGAGGCCATGAACCCCAGGGTTTGCAGTATTTTCCTTGCAGATAGCTGGGTCTTTGTGGCCAGTAGTTTGAAGCAGACTGTCAAATGAACTTGTATCTCTGGCGTGAGGTAGGCCATCTGGGAAGTTGTACTCAAGCTTGCTCCCAGGAATACAATTTGTTGGCAGGGTACAAGATGTGATTTCTTTTCATTTATGGTGTACCCCAGAAACGTCAGCAATTTCTTTACAAATTGTCATATGATTTAATAGTATGTCCTGGCTTTCTGGCTAAATTAGACAATCGTCCAGGTGTGGGTGTAGTTGAATATTTATTTGCCTGCAAAATGCAATGACTGGAGCTAGGCACTTTGTGAACACCCTGGGCACAGTAGATAAGCCAAAGGGCAGTGCAGAGAACTGATAGTGCATGTAGCCTGCTCTGAAGCATAGGTATCTTCTGCAAGATTCCCTTATTGGGATGTGCAGGTAGGCTTCCTTTAAATCCAGTGTTGCCAACTAGGTATCTTTGCCTAGCATGGGAAGCAGCTGATGAATAGTTAGCATCTTGAATTTTGGGATTACCAAAAATGTATTTAAGATAGACAGGTCCAGGACAGGAAGCCAGGAATTGTCTTTCTGGGTACCAGGAAAAGTCTTGAGTAGAAACCTTGCCCCATTCTTCTGGGACAGACTGAATAGCTCTGATGCTTAAAAGAGAGAGAATTTGCTTTTGAGCCTCTGCCCACTGATTTGGGGGTAGGTCTGGCCAACAGTTTGGGGTTGGTAAGGAGTGGAAGTGAAATCTGTATCCTTGGGAAACTATATTTAAAGCCCATTTGTCCTGGGTAATGAGTTCCCAATTTTTTGCATGCAGGGCAATCTTTCCCCCTAAAGGAAGTCAGTTGAGCAGGGCTTGGAAGATTTAAAGTTAAGTCATTGAGACAGTTTACCATAGGGGGGGGTCTTACTACTCCCTGCTTTGGAAGTGGGAGCCCCCCACTGCTTAAGCCTGTCAGAACCTTGGGATTGAAGCCTGGGTGTTCTGCTGGTTCGGGGTTTGGACTGAAGGCCTGGAAGAGGTAGGAATGGGCCAATACCTCCTAAATCTGGGAGGCTGTACTTGCAGGAACAGTTTGCATAGATTTAGCGTTTTCCTCCATCTTTTTAAGTATTTCTGCTTTGTTGCCAAACAGGCGGGCTTGGTTTAAGGGAGCATCCAGTAATTTAGCTTTAACATGATCTGGCAAAGATTGCCCCTTAAGCCAAGCATGCCTTCCAAGTACAGACCCAGTGACAGCAGCCCTGTAAGATGCCTCTAATGAATCAAAACCACATTGCAAAGTACATTTTCCAACTTGTTCAGCAGAACGCATTAAATCCTGTAAATCTTTATTTTCAGCAGAGTCAGGAATCAACATCATTTTCTGTTTAAGCAATCCAATAATACGCTGCTGATACTTCAAACATATGAAACTGGCAGTTTAAGGCCCTAATGGCCAAGGTTGCAGAATTGTATACATTGTTACCCCATCTATCCAGCATCCTGGAATCTCTATCTTAGGGGGTAGGATTTTTGGCAGTAGTAGCCTTAATGCCCTTGGGTCCCTGCGAAATGGTCTCAGGATCCGCAGTAGGATTTTTAAAGAGGAACTTGTGAGAGTCAGGTACCCTGTAATACCCATCAGGTTTTCTGGGAGCAGGAGGTAAAGAGTCAGTGGCTAGGCTAGATTGCGAGAAGGCAACCTGTAATACCCATCAGGTTTTCTGGGAGCAGGAGGTAAAGAGTCTGAGGCCAGGCTAGATTGCGAGAAGGCAACATCTACAATGTCCAGTACAGGAGGGATAGCTAAGGCCTGTGTTGAGGTAGGAGTAAGAATTCCCTAAGCCTTTTTTTGGAGTCAGAGTAATCCTGGCTTTCACAGTGGAAATGCTCCCTAAGAGTATGCAAGGTTTCACCAAAGAGAAATCCTCTGGAGGGGAAGCAGAGGGAATGGAGTCCTCTGCATCAGAATAAGTAGATAAGGGCAAATCCTCGTCATCAGAGAAAACAAATTTCAGAATCCTGATCAGAAGAATCAGAAGGAAAAATCAGTCCTAGGACTCAGAGGGGGAAGGGTGGCTTCCCCTGATTAGAGTAATAAGGTCTTCAGCCATTCTTATCGCTTGTTTTTTAGGCATAGGGGTCTGACAATGTGGACTGGGTGGTTTTCTAGGCATGGATCGAGTTTTAAGTCTTGAAGAAGAAAGATGGCGTCAGTTTAATATGCAAGTCAATAGGCCTGACTACACCCTCAGAATCCGGTGCCTGCACAATGGCTCCGGACCCTTACAAGGTAGAGACATCCGCAGGTTCCACAGTCGAAGAAGCATCTCACGGCATACTGGATTCTGAATGGGTCTCAGTAGAGGCCTGAGAATCTGAAGTAGCGGGTATCCAGGGGCTGCAAAAGCGCCTCACTGAGTACCGGCGAACTGGCGACTAGCTTAGGAGAAGTGTTGTCAGCAGCTTTGGACCTATGCGGTCTGTCTCTGTCTTTATCTTTGCGTTTTTTCAGAATGTCAGTAGTTGGGTGGCTTACCGAAGCCATTTCTGGATAATTGAACCAAGTACCAAAATATTTAGATGCATAAATGAACCGACGATGAATAGTACAAGGTTTGAATAACGCAGAAAACAGACAGCAAGGTACATCATGGTCTGGGCCTAAGCAAGGAATGCAGTACGAATGAACATCTTTATGAGGTATTTGCTTTCCACAAGAAATATAATTGTTAACATTTACTGACATCGGTTTACAGCAAGAAAAAGGATCCCCAATGGGGTACTTAGCTTAGTTGAAAACTTCAGATCTGAAACTCGAAAATGAAAATTTCAAGAGTTGGCCGACCGGCACTTGCGAATTGCTTCTGCTTCAGGCACCGCACAGCAAGAAATACTGATGTAATGGTGTCGGCTGCATGCTTTATACCCGACTACCTGACGTCATGAAAGATGAGACAGCAACCGACACAGGACCCATGACTTTGTTAATCAGGGTGACTGAGGGCTACTGCAAGCAGATAACCCAAATGTGATGACTGCAACAGTGAAACATGAAGAACATCTGCCACTTGAAGGGGTACTGGTTCTTCTTTTGACAAACTAAAAAATAAATAAATAAATAAAGGCCATTAGATTTTGAAACATAAGATTTTCTACTTGGTTCTCTAGCCTTCTGCAGAACATGAAACAAGTCCTCTGGAAAGTGGTTTCTGAAAGGAATCAAAACTCAGAGTCAACTGCAGAGTTTGGAGAGGAGGGTAAATGAAAAAGCCCTTGTCCTGTGTCAGCAAGTCTCTCCTGTGAGGTAACTTATGACAACTGCTCCTGGTGAAGTGAAAAAGAGGAGGGAACCAGTGTTGTCTGTGCCACAAGGGAGTTGCCAGCGAGATCATCAGTCTGTCTTTCGTGACTTTGTGAAAGGACTTATGTTGTCAGTGGAAAGGGAAGGTACGTGTATCCATGCCTGCAGACATGATTCTTCACAAGACAACAATTAACTGTCTTCCGACTAATGGACAATGTCCAGGAAGATCTTTCTGTTCTGAATCTATTAATTAGGATGTGTCCTGGAACTGCTCAGTGTCTGTCATGGTGTTCCTTTCAGAAGGAATAAGGGAACTACCTGCAGATGAAGATTGTTTTGGATAGCAATCTCCCAGGCCATCATGGCTAATCTGCAAAGACAATAAAGACTTGCTACCCCCTTGCTGGTCTTTTTTTTTCTTTTATTAATTTCTCAAAATCTTTTGGGTTTCTAATACTATGACGGGAATGGACCCCATTCTTAAGTCAAAGTATGATTACAGCTCATGAAATTATTATTGTTTCAATCTTTGATGTCAGCCAAAAGTGCTCTTCGCAGCACTCGCAATGTATCCAATAATGACTCCTTCTACAATTCTTACAAAGTTACATGGATTAGTAACGTACCTAAATATGACTGTAGATTCTTTTTTATAAGACACGTTGCTCCAACTACTACTGGAATTGTTTGGGTATCTTTCCTTCCACATTGCACTTGTTTCTGCCTGCAGATCATGATATTTTATGACTGTGTGTCTCTCTGCATGCAAGACACTGTAGCCACTGGGTGTAGCAATTTCATTGATCAGTGCTACTTTTGTCTTTTTCTTGGACCACTATATCTGGTTTTCTAGCATGTATCTTTTGGCAATGGGTGATCCCATGTGAAATAAACAATCATTTTCTATGATGCTTTGTGGCTCATGTTTCCAGTGTTTTTCAGCCATTTCAATAGCATAATGTTTGCACAATCCCTAGTGCAACAGTCTTTCCACATTATTATACCTTTCAGTACACAGTCCTTCTGCCATTAGTATGTCACAACCAGCAACAAGGTATGCGACTGTTTAAAATTTGGTTTTACAAAACCTACATTTGTCTGTTTCTCCCACATGTTCAATGGACTTTGTAAACCAGCGTGTACGTAGCCCACTATCCTGGGCTACCAATATTAACCTTTCATCTCTTGGTTTGAATTCGCCTTTCCTTAACCATTCTTGTGTTCATTCCTGATTAACATGAGGTTCTTCCAGAAGTTTTCTATACGTGCAACTATATTTATGCTTTTTCCACATTTCCTGCCATTTCATCTGGTCCTTCACCTTACATTCTCTTTCATTCTTTGGCACATTCAGCTGCTGCCTGACGCCGATATGCTAATGCTAAATTAAGCAGAGAAGTCATCTTAGATTTAGTCCCCTCATCTTTCAAAACTTTCACTACATTTGGGTCTTGTGAGGTCAGCAGATGTGTGGAATCCCACAAATGCAGATCTGTACATATAATCAGTTTCAAGGAGGCCCATCCCTTCTTCAGAACGGGGAATAAATAATCTTGGTATACAGTGATTTTTATAAATCATTTGGCGGGAATGAAGCATCTTTCTTGTTTTGCTATCTAATATATCCAAAACGTTTTGGGGCCAGTCAATCACTCCAAAACTATAAGTTAGGACAGGAAGAGCAAATTGGTTTACAGCTTGAATTTTGTTCCTAGATGTCGACAGTGTTTTCAGAATTAAAGTGTTCTAAAATATTCCTTACTTTTATCCACATTTGTTCATGATTTATTGTTGCTCCTTCATCAATTCAAATGGGACGGCCCAGTGGTGCAGCGGTAGAATTGTCACCTCACAGCAAGAGGTTCTCCGGTTCAATTCTTGGCTGGAGTGCCTTCTGTGTGGAGTCGGCATGTTCTCCTTGTGTTCATGTGAGTTTCTTTCACGTTACAAAGACGTGTTTGGAGAGTTTCTCCCCGGGCCTCCTTGTTCCAAGTCAGACTTTCCCAGTTAACAAATGTTAAATAAATACATAAATAAAATTCCCAAATATTTATACACTCCCTCTTGCCCAAGTTTTCTTGTCACATTCTTGTCCCAAACTGACGTTTTTCTGGTGCTGCAGTTTTCCTGCTTTAAAGATTGCTTTTGCACACTTATCAAGACCAAATACCATCATGTCATCTAAAAAAAAAGCTTTGACAACCTTCAGCTGTGCTTTAAGTATCTCATCTGATGAGCAACACAGTTTTAAATCATTGACAAAGAGAAGATGAGAAGTCTTTACACTTTGTTTTCTAGGAGCCAAACTGTAACCATGGCCTAAGATGTTTAAGTAAACAGCTTAGTGGGTTAATGCCAAGGCAGAATAGCAACGGTGACAGAGTCACCCTGGAATATCCCAGTTTGAATTTTTTATCCCTGGAATAATCTGTCCTTTATCATGGTTTAATTGCAAAGTGGTCTGCCACTGTTTCATGGTCACTGTAATGTAGTCGATCACTGTAGGGTGTATCTTATACATTTTTAAGCACTCTTATCCATGAAGGTGGGATACTACCAAATGCTTTTTTAAAGTCAATCCATGCCATACTTAAATTCTTACCCTTTTTACAGTTCTCCAGTATGACTAATAATAAATGATCCTTTGTTTCATATGACTTTCTTTTATTGCACTTCTGTTCTACTGCCATTATTAAGTTTTCTTCTAAATGACTATAAACTCTGTCAGCATCAATCCCCATGTATAGTTCAAAAGTCATCGGCAAGCAAGTTATTGGTCTATAATTTTTAGGGTAGCTTGCAGGTTCACTCTTAAGTAGGAGCTTTGTTTTGCCTGTTAGCCAGGTTAGTGTCTGTTCTGGGTGCGCATATACAAAGTTTTTACTCATGGCTAAATCTTCATGCAAAGATCTTAATACCTTTAACCAAAGGTTAGGTACTACATATCTTTGGCCTGGGGTTTTCCACTTAGAGGCTTTTCTTAACTATTTCAGTCTCTCTAACTGTTACTTCATCCCATTTCATATCTTACACCTTTAAACTTCTTATTCTTTCTTTTATTTTTTCTATCCATTTGACATCTTTGTTATGTTCCAAAGGATCTTCATAGATACTTCTCCTAAATGTATCTTATTTCCTCTTTGTTGGCGGTCTTTCAATTACTTTTACCTTGTTTCCCAATTCTCTATAAAAACTTTTCTGGGTCATCAATAAATTGCTTATTTTGTACTTTTCCTTTATATTTATCTGTATATCTTCTAAGTTTTTCCGCCTGTGCTGAAATTTTGTTTATTTGTGAGAGTACATGACAGATCCTGGTCTGTTCGAATACTGTGCATTGCTTTTATCACATCTTTCTTACTACTTTTACTGATCTATTCTGTTTTCTATAGTTTTCAAACAGTGACGCTTCTCGTCTTAATTGCTTTATAATTTTCTCTATTCGATACTTCCATGATGGTATGCGATTTCTCCCCTTCCTTTCCCTCACTACCCTGTGTTCCTGTGGTAGAACTTCATCAGTTATTAATTTAGCAGCACAGTACTATATCCTGTTTTGCCTCACAGCAAGAGGTCTAATGGTTCGCTCCTTGGCTGGGGTGCCTACTGTGTGGAGTCTGCATGTCTGCCCTGTGGTCGCGTGGGTTTCCTCCAGGTGCTCTGGTTTCCTCCCATATCCCAAAGACATGCTGTAGGTGGATTGGACACTAAACTGGCCCTAGCCGTGAGTGCGTGCGTGTGTGTGCCTTCTGTGGAAGGCTGAGCACTGGGCTGGCAACTCGACACCGTAAAACTCCACTGCCAATCATAAGTGGTCATGTGATCCACTGTGGCGACCCCTAACCAGGAAAAGCTGAAAGAAGCAGCAATATATCCTGTTTACTTCTGTTATATCACATGGATCTCTATGGACAGTCCTAATTAATGTATTCGTTTTATCAGACTTCTGACTTTTTGGGTTTTATTGACCTTCTGCAGTCTATTTCTCTCAATGATCTTAATACATCTATCCATGTCTATTAAATCAAACAACTCTTCTCTTAGCTCATTTTCTTCCAAACTGAGGGCACATCCCTTGTTTTGCATTTCCTTCAGGCATTCTATAGCATCTTCCTGTGGCACCTTCTCTTCAATTTCATCCTGTGCCATCCATTGCTTTGTCAAGGGGTGGGAGGTTGGCATAATGGTTAAGGTGTCTGCCTTACAGACACAAGGTACAGGTTTGATTCTCACAGGGGGTAATTGGCTAGGCTTAAAATAGCCCACAAGGGCAGTTAGCCTAGTACGAACCTATGAGCCTATGAACCTATACAGGAACTCACTGGCCTATCACTCCTCAACATTGACTGCACCAGAGTTTCCACAGTTTCCTGTTCCTTTCCTTGTTGTCTTGCTTCAAGTGAACGTTTATAATGGTTTCCTGTAGAAGGCTCCAAAATATTTTGATATGGCACCTGACCAATTGCTTCCTGTTCCACTGATTTCCCCTCAATTTGGATATCCATTACTCTATCCTGTTGTGTTGGATTCTGCATTTGATTTTCTACACCGAGTCCTTCACTTTGCAGGTACTCCATACCCTCAGTTTCTATTTCTTTTACTTCTCCATTACTACCTTCCTTTTCTACTTTTCCTCTGTCTTATTTTTTGAATTGTAAAGTTTTCCATGTCCGGATTCCTTTGCCTGTATTTCTCTTCAAATATCTTTGGTGCTGCTCTTTTTGTATTGGTTAGTTTTGCTTTCTCCTTTGCATAAATATTACATCATATTAAATCTCATTTTCTTTCCCATGTCCGTATTTCTTCTTCAAATGTTTCCTGATCTTCTTGTTTCTCCTTACCTTTGGGGACTCACTCCATCATCCTGTGATGTAACCTATGTTAGACCTTCTACACCAAATCCTTCACTTCGTAGGCACTCCATAACTTCAACTTTTTTTAACTTCTACTTTACTGATCATCTTTTCTACATTCCATCTTTGTGATATTTTTTTTAATGCAAAATTTTTCCATATCTGGATGTCTTTGCCTGTATTTTTCTTCAAATAGCTTTGGGGCTGCCTTCTTTATATTGATTAATTTGGCTTTCTCCTTTGTAAACACTGTATATAAAAGGTGTACACACCCCTGTTAAAATGCCAGGTTTTTGTGATATTAAAAAATTAGACCACAATAAACCATTTCAAAACCTTCAGAACTTCAAAACAAATGGCACCTCACCTAAGTGTTATGTTTAATCATAGCCTCACCTCAGGCCTCGTACCCACTGAGTGATGCACAGCTACAGTTATCCCACTCCACAAGGGGGGGGGATCCACCTTGGATCCTGGGAACTACCGTCCCATCAGTCTGACGAGCCTGATCTGCAAGGCCATGGAACGTATTATCATGGAACATATAAACAAAGACACTGACAACCTTCAAACACTGGACCCCACCCAGTTTGGGTTCGTGAAGGGCCGATCATGTCTCCTGAACCTGACTGACTTCTTCAGGTTAGTCTCCAGAGCCGTGGACGAGGGTAAGGCAGTCCACACAGCCTATGTGGACCTCGCCAATGCCTTCGACACCATCCCTCACTCTGGAATCATAGATAAACTTACTAATCTGGGCATAAATCCCTACGTCACTCGATGGGTTGCCATCTGGCTTACTGACAGAACCCACACTGTAAAAGTAGACGACTCCAAATCCAGCTCCAGATAAACTAAGTACCTCAGGGTTCAGTCCGGGGACCGCTCTGGTTTGGCATCTAATTCTCTTAAGTAGAGGCCAACACTAAGGGGATGACTGCAAACTGGGAGCCATTACTGAATCCCCAAATGATGTGGATATTCTACAAAAGGGCCTTCCAGAAACAGATGCTTGGTGCCAGAGCCATGGGCTCAAGCTCAATGCCAAGAAGTGTGTAGTTATCCCCTTTGGGAAAAACCATGTACCCATGAATTACCACATAGGTGGAAGCACACTAAACACCGAAAGTGTGATAAGAGACTTAGGAACACAGGTGGACAGTGGTCTCACCTTCGATAACCACATCGCCACAAGTCAGGAAATCCTTCTATGTGGCACACCTCATCACTAAGGGCTTTTCATCCAGAAAAAAGGAGGTTAATGTCCCACTGCACTCATCCCTCATTAGACCCGTCATAGAGTACAAAGCCCCATGTGGTATGTACCTCACAAGACATCTGCAACAACTGGAAAGTCCACAAAAACACCTCACTAAAAGAATCACAGGCCTAAAGCAGATGCCCTATGCTGACCGACTAAAAAACTCCAGCTATACTCTGTCACATATTGTCTACTCAGAGGTGATCTCTGCTTCACATACAAGGCATGTCAAACCCAGAGCTGTTGGACATGCTACACTTCAAGAAATCCCAATCTATCAGAGCCACATACTCCAGGGACCTAAAACCTGTCATCACAATGAACAAAACATGCTGGAGAGATAGGTTCCTTACCCAGAGACTCCCCATACATGTCAAGCAGAGCTCCTCCTTGGCCATCTTCAAAAGGAACCTTGACGACTGGATGGGAGATAGTAAATTTACCCCAGGGATCACGTCAGTCGCCCTGCTAGACATGGGTCCAGGGAAGTAAATACTGTGGGAAGAAATAGCCAGGGAATTGTTATGGCTAGGCTTGTATAGGCCCTAGGGAAAATAGCATAGTATCATAGGTTCATAGATTCATACTAGGCTATCTGCCCTAGGGCATTTATAAGCCTAGCCAGAGTATGTTTGGCATTCGCCACCCATTTTAAATTAATTTTGCTATGCCCTTTTTCGAGGTTAGTATACTGTACCTCTGTCTAACAGTGACACAGAAGTGATACCCGGGGTAAACCTACGATTTCCCATCCACTCATCAAGATTCCTCTTGAAAAGAGTCAATGAGGGACTCTGCCTAATCTGGACTGGGATTTTATTCCAGAGTGAAGGGAGCCTCTGGGTTATGAATCTGTCCCTCCAGCATGTCCTATTTATTTCAGTGCTGAGGTTCAAGTCTCTTGAGCGTGTAGCTCGATGGGATTTGGATTTTTTGAGGTGCAGCATGTCCCTTAATTCCGGGTTGGACATGGCCTTATACGTCAGGCACAGGTCACCTCTGAGCAGGCGGTATGCCACTGAGTAGAGCTGGAGTTTCTTTAACCGGGCAGCATATGGCATCTGTTTGAGCCCTTTGATCCTCTTGGTGAGGTACTTTTGGGGTCTTTCCAGTTGCTGCAGGTGTTTGGTAAGGTACATCCCAAAAGGGGCATTGTACTCAATTATGGGCCTGATGAGGGATGAGTAAAGAGGCACGATGACCTCCCCTAATCTAGATGTGAATCCCTTCATGATTAGGTGGGCTACATAAAATGTTTTTCTAACCACTTTGGCCACGTGGTTGTCAAATGAGAGATTGCTATCAACTTGGGTCCCCAGGTCCCTAATTACTTCTTCTGTACTTAATGGATTACCCACCTATGTGGTAATTTGTAGGCACTTTGTTTTTGCCAAAGGGGATCACTATACACTTTTTGGCGTTTAGCTTGAGGCCATGGCTCTGGCACCAGTTGTCTGTTTCTATGAGGCCCTTTTGGAGGATGCTTGTGTCGGCTGGAGAGTCGATTATGGCGCCCAGTTTGCAGTCATCTGCGAACTTGGTCAGCCACAGTCCTTCCGTGTTGGCCTGTACCTCCGAGAAATATATACCAAACAAGAGAGGTCCCAGGACTGAGCCTTGTGGGACGCCACTTGTAACTGGTTTGGAGTCTGACATGACTCCAGCAATTCTAACCATGTGGGTTCTGTCCTTGAGCCAGTTTGCAACCCATCTAGTGACATAGGGGTTTATATTTAAGCTGGTGAGCTTATCTATAATGCCCAAGTGGGGTATTGTATCGAAGGCTTTTGAGGTCCAGATAGGCTGTGTGGACCACCTTCCCTTCGTCAATGGCCTTGGTGACTGTTTCAAAGAAGTCAACCAGGTTTAAGAGGCAGGATCTGCCCTTAAAGCCAAACTGGGTAGGATCCAGTGTCTGTAGGTCCCCAATATCTTTATTTATGAGGTCCATGATGATCCTTTCCATAGCTTTGCAGACCAAGCTAGTCAGGCCTATGGGGCGATAGTTTCCAGGGTCCGTTGAGGCACCACCTTTGTGGAGAGGGACCACTGCTGCTGTACGCCACTCTTTGGGTACATATCCTGTAGTAAGGCTGAGATTGAACAGTAGTTTTATGTTTGGGTTTAGCTCTTCTTGGAGTTCATGTAGGACGCAGCATGGGACACCGTCTGGTCCCATTGATGCTGTGTTTTTTGCTTTGGAGAGGGCGGCTCCCACCTGAGCATCTGAGATGTCAGGGGGGCAGCACTCTGCTGGGATAGATATTTGCCCTTTTGGTGGGGAGGGGGGAGTTTGTGCTGAACCTGTCAGCTAGGATGTTGGCAATGTCTGTGGGATCAGTGTATTTTTTGTCATTTTGGACTAATTCTGAGCATATCTGGGAATTCCCACCCAGGTTCCTAACATAACTAAAGAAAGCCTTGTGATTATCCTTAGTGTCCTGTGCAATTTTTCTCTCGAAGCTGGCCTTTGACGATTTTATGAGTGCCCTTAGTTTTTTGCTAATACTGATCAGAGATGCCTTCCCTTTTTGGGATTTTGCTCTATCATGTAGTAGCTTCCTCCTTCTATTGTATAGTTTGTTTATGGCTGGGGTCCACCAGACAGGTCGTCTGCCTTTGGAGGATTGGGTCTTGGTTTTATTTGGGATTGCATGATCCATGCAGTCCTGAAGGTGTTCATAGAATGCATTTATAAAGGATTCTGCGGTCTGGGCCGTATTTTCCACAGGCCCAGGGGCATTGAAGGATTCCACCTCAGTTTTGAGGAGTGTGAAATTTGCTTTAGAGAAGTTTTTCACTGTGGTTTTCTGGGCAGGTGGTGGGATCAGGATGTGAATATCCAGTGAGATCAGTTTATGGTCTGATCTTACCAGTGAGGGATACACTTCTGGTCTGGAGCATAGAGTCCCCATGTTGGTGATGATCAGGTCCAGTATGTTTTCCCCTCTTGTGGGAGTGGTAACAAGTTGTTCCATAGCATTTGAGTTTATGAATTCTAGGAACCTTTGGGCAAGGGTGTTGGAGCTAGAGTAATGCTCCCAATCTATGTTTGGGTAGTTGAAGTCGCCCAATATAATGGTGTTCGGAGAGACAATTTCCAGTGTTCTCAGAAAGGCCGAGTGGGGTTCCTGGGTTTGGGAGGGTGGTCTGTAGCAGGCTATAAACTGGAAGGCAGTTTTACCCACTGTTAGTTGCACATGGATAGTCTCTGATGCTTCGTGCTTTGCCACCAACCTGGAGGTGTGGGTATCTTTGATGAATATCGATACTCCCCCTCCTTTTGTGGTTCGGTCCAAGTTTTGGGGCCGAAAAGCATGGTATGAGGTATAACCTGGTAGTGCTGGGGTGCTCTCGGGACCCCTGAACCAGGTTTCTGTTACTGCACAGATATCGATGTTCTCCATGCTAAGGAGAGTTTCGAGTGTGCATCTTGAGGTTTAGACTTCTAGCGTTGAGTAGCATTACTCTTAGTTTCTTATCCCTTGTGATACCTATGGAGGTGGGTTTGTCTTTTGAGCCTTGCCTAAAAAGGCACTATGGGGTAGCAAGAGCCTTTGCCAATATCCGAAAGCCCAGGGGTGACAGGTGCAAGCCGTCCCTAGCAAAGCATCGTGGCTTGTCGTGCATATCATCCCAAGCTGATAGGCATTGGATCCCCTTTGAATGACACCAATACTTAAGCCAATTGTTGAAATTGATCATCTTGTCTTCATACTGTGGCATCATTCTTGGTGAGGGTAAGATGCTACTCAAGGTCAGGGTCATACCAGCCTGGGCTACATGCTCAGAGAGCTCCTCTATGTCTCTTTTCATGTAGTCCAGGGAGGTACGTCTCAGGTCATTCACACCAGCATGGACAATGACTGAGTCATATTTGTACTTGCCTTGGAGTGACCTGAGTGCTATTGTTATGTGGCGGATCCTAGAGCCAGACAGGCTGCTCACCGTGACCTTCTCCTTGTTCAGCCTGGTGAGCGGGACGTCAGTGTGCCTGACGATAGAGTCACCTATTACAAGTGTATCAGGTGTGTTGTTTAGCCTTAAGGGGTTGTGACTGTTCGGCACACTGGCTTTGTGAGATATGTATTGCACGTGTTTTTTTTTGGGGTAGCGGTTGCTTGGGTGTCTGCTTTGGAGGTCTCTGCTGCTTAGGCAGATCTTTATTTAGAGCCTCAGAGTATGTTTTTGTGTGATTATGTGTTTGGTTTGCTGTCGTGGTAGGTCTATGTGAGACTGGAATTGTAGTGAGTGTGGTTTCCTTCTCCTCCTGACTGGTTTTGCCAGTACTGAGTTGAGAGAGCTTACATTTCCCACCTTTAATGTGACATAGAACCTGTACAATTCAATTGGAAAACAAACAAATCTGTTAGGAGAAAAAAACATAAAAAAATAAAAAACATACAATAAGCTGGTTACACAAGTGTGCACACCCTTAAACTAATACTTTAAGCACCTTCTGATTTAATAACAGTATTCAGTCTTCTTGGATAGGAGTCTATCAGCATGGTACATCTTGACTTAATATTTGCCCACTCTTCCTTGCAAAAGTGCTCCAAATCTGTCAGATTGAGAGGGCATCTCTTGTGCACAACCCTCTTCAGGTCACTCCACAGATTTTGGATTTAGGTCTGGGTTCTGGCTGTGGCATTCCATAACTTTAATATTCTTCTAGTGAAGCCATTCATTTGTTGATTTGGATGTATGCTTGGGGGCACTGTAGTACTGAAAGGTGAAATTCCTCTTCATCTTCAGCTTTCTAGCAGACGCCTGAAGGTTTTGGGCCAAAAGTGACTGGTATTTAGAACTGTTCATAATTCCTTCCACCTTGATTAAAGCCCCAGTTCCAGCTGAAGAAAAGCAACCCCAAAGCATGATACTGCCACCACCATGCTTCACCATGGGGATGGAGTTCTTTTGGTGATGCAAAGTGCTGTTTTTGCGCCAAACGTACCTTTTGGAATTCTGGCCAAAAAGTTCAAACTTGGTCTCATCAGAACATAACACATTTTCCCACATGCTTTTGGGAGACTTGACATACTGTTTTGCAAATTTTAGTCGGGCCTGTATGTTTTTCTGTGTAAGAAAAAGCTTCAGTCTTGCAACCCTATTCCATAGGCCAGACATACGGAGAATACGGGGGATTGTTGTCACGTGTAGTACATAACCAATACTTGCCAGAAATTCCTGCAGTTCCTTCAGTGTTGCTGTAGGTCTCTTGGCAGCCTCCTTGACCAGTTTTCGTCTGGTCTTTTCATCAATTTTGGAGGGGCATCCAGTTCTTTGCAACGTCACTGTTGTCCCATATTTTCTCCACTTTTTGATGACTGTCTTCACTGGGTTCCATGTCATACCCAATGCTGTTTCAATTTTTTGTACCCTTCTCTTGACTGATGCCTTTTAACAATGAGATCCCTTTGATGCTTTGTAAGCTCTCTACGAACCATGGCTTTTGCTGTAGTAGACAACTGAGTAAATGTCAGGAAAACCCTACTAGGACAGCTGAACTTTATTTGGGATTAATAGATTCATAGGTCCAGATATTAGTAGTAGGCTGACTTACCCATGTAGGACATTTTAAGCCTAGCCAATTCCCTCATGTGGGAATCAAACCCTGCACCTTGCGTCTGTAAGGTTAACCACCTTAACCATTATGTCAACTCCCACACAAAGATGAGTACTACGCTAACTGCCCTTGTGGGCCATTTTTAGCCTAGCCAATTACCCCATGTGAGAATCGAACGCTGCACCTCGTGTCTATAAGGTGAACACTTTAACCATTATGCCAACCTCCCACCCTTCAGTGTCTCTTTAATTGATGGCAGGTATGTACTCAAGAAGACAATGCTGTAATTAAATCAAAAGGTGCTTCAACAAAGTATTTGTTTAAGGGTGTGCACACTTATGCAACCAGCTTATTATACGTTTTTTTATTTTTTATATTTTTCAACTGAATTGTGCGGGTTATAGGTCACATTAAAGGTGGGAAAAGTTGTAAAATGATTTATTGTGGTCTCTTTTTTTATATCACAAAAACCTGTCATTTTAACAGGGGTGTGTACACTTTTTATAGCCACTGTAAATATTGCACTGTATCAAATCTGTCTTTCTTTCCCATGTCCATATTTTTTCACACTTTTCAAATATCTCTAGATTTTGTTTACATTTTTGCACTTCCTCAGACGCTTCTTTTCCCAAACAGATCAAAGTTTCTTGATCTATATACTGTTTTTCACAAACCTGTTGCAGTGAGTGCAAATTTTCATTTGAAGCTTCCAACAGTTTTTCTTGTGGAAGTATATTTCTTTCCTCTAATTTCTCTCTTAACCATTTTGTATATCTTGTGTCTGGAAATTCTGAGCTTTTTGCATAAAAGTAACAATACATAATTTCTTATCCTCAACAGTCCACTCTATTGTCTTTATGGCTCTTCTTTGGCCTATCAGTTTTTGTGACTTTTGTGGACTGCTACTTCCTTCTAACGGGGGTGGGGGGGTGGGGCATCCTCCCCCCTGGGCCTGGCCTGGCTCCATTGTAGGAATGTTTCCGTAGTTTGAGGATTCTGCGCCGTCATTTTTTCCAGTCCTGGCACCACTGCGCCTACCAGGATTGGGCGCTATTATCCTGGGTCTTGCGCACCCAGCTCTCTCTCTTCATTTTTGACCCACTTCTGTCCATGACATATGCTATACAAATACAGTCTACATATCAGTATCACCTGGGTGAGATTTTGTGAAAACAGGGTCCACTTCTCAAAGGTACTCATTAAGACTTGAGGATGAATTCAATTTCAGCACTACTACTCTCCTTTGCTTGCTGACTTTTCATCTCTCCATTCGGACCCCATTTGTTTTTCTACTACTGTTGTTCTACTATTGCTTGTCTATCATATGACTGTAGTGCTGTCTGTAAAGACCCTGAGGGACCCTCGAGTTCAAGGATGATTCAAGGAAAGGACAGGAGGGCCAGAATAAGAGCAGTCATCTCCTTGATCTTTACACAATCTTTTCTTTATTTGACTGACTAAACCGCCTGAACCTTGATGTAATTCAAAAAGGCTCCCCATGCCAGGTCAGATGCATCCATGTACAGTTATTGGCAAGGAGGAGGAACCAAAAATGGCACCCAGGGGTTGAGAGAAACCTAGCTGATTCACAAAAGTAACTACTTCCTGATGCAGGGAAAGACACGGATCTGAAAGTCTAATGAGTGACAGAGCTGAAGCCAAACTGAATGGAAATACCACTGTAACTTTATGTGGAGCCTGGCATACAGAAGCACAGGGATAGCTGATGTCATGTACCCCAGGGCTGTCAAGTACTTTCATGCTGATATCATCTACTTGGGAAGATGGTCCTAGAAGAACTGCTTTAAAAGCACAACTTTATCGACACAAAGAAATATGTTCACTGTTAAAGTGTTGATTCTGCACCCTTTGAAGATTAGACCTTGGGAAGGAGTTAAAGCAGACTTCCTTAGATTCAATGTGAAGCCCAGATCATGTAGAAGGTTCAATTAGACCTTGGGAAGGAGTTAAAGCAGACTTCTTTTGATTCAATGTGAAGCCCAGATCACGTAGAAGGTCCAGTGTGAAAATGAGATCCTTCATGAGAGTTGCCTGAGAAGGAGCTTGCAGAAGGTTGCCCAAGTAATGGAATATTTGGATTTCCTGTAGTCTGCATTAGGCAATAGAAGCTAAACACTTTGTGAACACTGCTGGGGTAGCAAAATGGCAAGACAGATCTCAGGTATTTCCTGAAAATAAGAGGGATAGGAATGTGAAAGAAGTATCATTTGAATCCAATGTCAATACTCAAGAGAATCACAGGAAACAGACACTGAAGTGTTAGCATTTTGAAACTTGGGAGCATTCAAAAAGGTTTTGAGAAAGGACAGATCTAAGACTAGCTTCCCCGTGCTCTCCATTTTGTGGACTAGGAACATCTTGGTGTAAAAACTCCAGCCTAACTGACTGGGGGAAATTGGTTAATAGTTCCCTGAGGGAGGAGCTTCTGGAAAGAGGAAGAATGAGAAGCAACTGATTTTGAGAAGGCTGAGGGATTCCAGAAAAGGAAGAGTCTTCCAAAACATTCTGTAAACTTGTGCTGTAACAGACAAAACTCATCTGTCTGTTGTGAATGCTTTCCAGATTTGAAAGGGCAAATCTTTGGGAAAGGGAAACCTTGTGTGTGTGTGTGTGTGTGTGTGTGTGTGTGTGTGTGTGTGTGTGTGTGTGTGTGTGTGTGTGTGTGTGTGTGTGTGTGTGTGTGTGTGTGTGTGTGTGTGTGTGTGTGTGGGGATAAAGGTAGGGTCTGTCAGAAATAGGGGATTTAGAGCGCTTGACATCCTGTCATTTGTTCTGAAATCGCCCTTTATTATTTCTTTTACCTTTTCAGGTTGTTTTTGATCTCTTCTGACTAAAGTAACAACCTTAGCTGAATACCACCACTGGAATTTAAGTAAAGAAAAAAGGAAAATCCTTTTTAAGTTCTGCATAACTTTCCCCTTTCTTGTATAGATTTGAAAAGGTCTGAAACCACACAGCCAAAGAAATACTATTTATTCAGAAGGGAATCCAGGAGTTTGTCCTTGACATTTTTAAGGATTGGAGTCTTAGCCAGAAGTACTTGTGGATAACAGATTCAGAAGTAGCTGTTTAAGAAAATGCATAAACAGCATCACAACTGGACTTGGTAGAGTGTCAGGCCACCTGACAGGTTAAGCATATATAAAAGATTGGGGGGGGGGGGGTAATGATTAAGGAGATTACCATACAGACACAAGGTATAATGTTTGATCTTACCTTTGGAAAGCATGGCTAGGCTTAAAAAGGCCCACTGAGGTCATTATCTCAGCAATTATCTATGAACCTATAAGACGTATTCTGGCAAAGCATTAATTACATAACACAGATTACACAGGATGAACAGGAAATACCAGGCCATACGAGTCTGATAATTGCTCTAAAGGCTATGGTAGCAGAAGTATAATCTTTTATACTATACATGTCTACAGCCATGCTACCCTTGATGGTTGGTAAAACATTAGGGGAGGACAGTAGCTTAGTTAGATTCTCTGTAGAAAAGGAAATCATAGCTGGGTCAGAAGAGTTTTTTTTTTTAATAAAGACATTTCTGAGCAAAAGGAACTTTATAAAATCTATCAGGTTTCTTTGGAGAAGGGGGTTGGGATTCAAGATTCAGGGACTTCCAGGACACAGGGAATAGCAGAGGGTTAAGGTGCACCCATGTCCAAAAGGTAATACCTCTTCGGAACATCCTTCTCTTTATACTGCTGCATCATTTTAACCACAATATCTCTGAAGGAAAGCTCCTCTAAGAGAGACTCTGGAGAGAAGGTGTCATCTTCATCAGAATCAACAGCCAAAGGAGAATGGATCAGAGAAGAATATGCCAGAGAATCTTCTTAATCCCTATCTTCATCTTCAGAGGAAGAATCCCTGTCTCTTCAAAGAAGTGGAAAAGGAAGGAATAGCAGCAGAAGCAGCTTGAAAGTACTGAGGAGGATTGAGAGACATAATGGCTCTAAAAAACAAGTTATGTATTTACCACAACTTGGCATCTGTGTTACTTGGCATTTGTGTTATCCTATGTCACTACTTATCACTCTTGGGGTAGGATCTGACATCGGATCTGAGCCGGCAACTTTTCAGACAGCTTCTAGGCTCGAGCTTCTCCCACTCCCATGATCCCTTGCTGTTCTCTAACCTCTCAGACTGAGTTTGCCCTAGAGCTAGAAAACAGCGAAGGAAGACTAAGCACTAGACAGGACATCTCCACTTCCACTAGTTCTCACAGGATGGAAGGAGGAGGGAGGGATAGTGATGAATAGTGACATAGTACAACACAGACGCCACGTTATTTTAAGTACATAATTTTAACTGATGTTATTCAGGTCACTATTCCTCACTCTTGGGTTCGAGACCCCAGCTACCCTAAATCCTGGGTGGTCTCAAGGAAGAAAATGCCAAAGAACTATGGAGCCAAATGAAGCCCTGTTCCTGGAGACAATGTCAAGTTTATAATGAGAAACAGAAGTGTGAGGAGTAGACCAGGTGGCTGCCGCACAAATCTCATCTACAGAATGACGGCCCAGATAGGCAGCTGATGTATCCATAGATCTACTGGAATGAGCTCTGACTGGTCTTGATAAAAGGTAAACCTTTAGATGAATAGACCAAAGAAATGCACTTTGAAATCCAGTGAGAAATAGTAACCTTAAAAACTGCCTGACCCTGTCTGCCAAGAGAAAATGCTACAAACAGTTAGTCTATTTGCAGAAAAGTACAGTTGTGTACACTTACCATAAAATGAGCTGTTAGTGTTATTCACTGTTGCAGTCATCACACTTGGGTTATCTGCCTGCAAGTAGCTCTCAGTCACCTCGAATACCAGAGTCTTTGGATTTCGGCGTCAGATGCTGTCGCCTATGACGTCAGGTCATCAGGAGTATAAAACATGCAGCCAATGCCATTACATCAGTTTTTCTTAGCCCAGATGTCAGGAGCCCCCAAAATAGGAAGCAATTACATGGTGTGGAACACCTCCAGTAAAAAGTAAATACCATAGCCATAAGATATGGCAAAAAGGAACATAGGTAGAAAGCATAAAAGAGTCAGGGGGCTGGAGGGAGGGTAACCAGGACTGCAACAGTGAATACACTAGAACATCTACATTTATTGTTAAGTGTACACAACTGTACTATGTTCTTCGTGTTTCACTGTTGCAATCATCACACTTGGGTTGATTCCCAAAGCTGAGGAAGGGTGGGGGCAGTCAAAAAATAGTAGTGCTGGCTAGCAGGCCTTGTAAGACTGCTGCTGCAAATCCAGCTCTGGATTTAGAAAAGACAGGCAAGTGGTAATGCTTGGTGAAGGTGTGTACAGAACTCCAGGTTGCAGCTTACAGGATATCCCAGGAAGGGATTCCCCTAAGAAATGCTGTAGAGGTTGAGGTAGCCCTATTGGAATGAGTTCTGATCCCCTGTGGGGTAGGTTTTCCATGGTGCTTGTAGCAGAAATGGATGCAGTGTGCTATCCTCTTGGAAATGGTTTGCTTTGAAATGGCCTTGCCCTCTCCCCCTGTAGCAAAGCTGACTAGCAGCTGGTCAGACTTTCTGAAAGGTTTAGTCCTGTCAATGTAGAACCCGAGTTGTCTGTGCACGTCCAAGGAGTGCAGGATCCTTTCCTCTTTATTCTGATGATTACGGAAAAAGGTTGGTAAATGGATGGATTGGTTTAGAGCCACACTGGATACCCACCTTGGGCATAAAAGATGGGTTAGTCCTGAGGGAAACCCTGTCAGCATGGAAAATAATGAAGGGTTCCACAGCCATTTGTGCCTGTAACTCAGACACTCTTCTTGCTGAAGTGATGGCTAGAAGTAAGGCTGTTTTCGAAGAGAGGAATTTTAATTGTGCTGTAACAGCAGGCTCAAAAGGGGGAAGCGTGAGCTTCTTTAGTACAAAGTTAAGGTCCCAGGGAGGGGTGGATGCTCTCTTTGGTGGTCTTAAATTGTTAGCTCCTGTCAGGAACTGTTTGACCAGAGGGTAAGAAAACAGAGGTGGCTCAGTATTACAATGAGCTGAGATGGCTGAGGCATGAATCTGAATGGAAGAAAAGGATAGGCCTTTGTGGAGCAGCTCTGCTAGGTAATCTAGGATTTGAGGTAAGGTGGGCACGGCTGTGTCCTTTCCTTGAGACTGGCTCCAAGAACAGTATCTTTTCAATTTTTCTGAATAGGATTTCCTAGTACTAGGCCGTCTGGCCTCAAGGATGACGTCCAGCAGCTGTTTACTGAGGGATGATGGGAGTATTCAGGGAATAAGCCAATCTGCAAGGTTCAGGGTTTGCAGGTGAGGATGCAAAATCTGTCCATCCTGCTGGGACAGCAGGGAGGGGGTTTGATGTAGGTGCTAGGGTGGCACTGCTGCCAGACTGCGTAGGACTGGGTACCAGTGCTGGTGGGGCCAGTCTGGGGCTAAAAGGATTGTCCTTGGTTTGTCCTGTTTGATCTTGAGTAGTACTTTTGAGAGGAGGGGCAGAGGGGGAAAAGCATAAATTGCGAGGTTTTCCCATGTAAAGGACAGGGCCATCCACTTTCCATGCCTGGCTGTGGGATTTCTGGTGCAAAATTAGCTCAATTGATGGTTTTGGGGAGAGGCAAAGAGTTCCAACCTCTGGTGTCCCCCACATGTGGGTTAGAAATTTGAATGAGTTGGGTTCCAGTTTCCACTCGTGTGGGTCCACTAGATTTCTGCTTAAGCCATCTGCCAGTGAATTTTGTTTGCCTGGCAGGAAATGAGGTTGCAGGTGCACTTGGTTGCTCAAGGCTGTGTTCCACAGGGCCATTACTAACCTGCAGAGTGGGTAGGAATCAGTTCCCCCCCCAGTTATGTACCACATAACTGTGGTGTTGTCTGTCTTTATCAAGAGTTATCCTGGAAGGCTGTCAGAGCATTCTGTACAGCTAACATCTCTTTCTGATTGATATGTAAGTGAATTTGTCCTGGGTTCCATTTGGCTTGAATGCATTTGCCAGCCATGTGAGCCCTCCATGATTAGTCTGATGCATCTGTTGTCAGGGTTTGGGTGGCGAAGGGTTGAGTGAAAGGGAGTCCCTTGTTGTGGTTGCAAGCCTCTGCCCACCAAAGGAACTCTGCCCTAAGACAAGGAATGATAGGAATAACTGTTTCCAGGTCCTGAGAATGTTGGCACCATGGACTTTTTAAGTACCATTGAAATTTCCTCATATGCAGTCTTGCATACAGAATTATAACACATGAGGCCATGAACCCTAGGACTTGCAGTATTTTTCGTGCAGACAGCTTGGTTCTGGTGGCCATTAGTTTGAAGTAGTTTGTCAAATAAACCTGCTCTTCTGGAGTAAGGAATGCCATTTGGGAAGTTCTGTTCAAGCTTGCTCCCAGGAATACAATCTTTTGACTGGGAAACAGATGCAATTTCTTTTTGTTGATGGAGTATCCCAGGGAAGTTAGAAGTCTCTTTACAAATGCCAGGTCCTGAAGTAGCAATTCCTGACTGTCTGGCTGAATCAAGCAATCGTCCAAGTATGGATAAATTTGAATATTTCTCTGCCTGCAGTATGCAATGGCTGGAGCCAGGCACTTTGTGAATATCCTGGGCGCAGTAGATAAGCCAAAGGGAAGTGCATAGAGCCTGTCCTGAAACATGGATATTTCCTGCAAGATTCCCTTATGGGGATGTGCAGATAATCTTCGTTTAAGTTTAGGGTGACTAGCCAGGGTTCTTGGGTACCATAGCAAGCAGCTGTTGTAGTGTAAGCATTTTGAATTTTTGGACCACCAGGAAGGTGTTAAGAATGGACATGTCCAAGATAGGGCGCCAACAGCTCTCTTTTCTGAGCACTAGCAACAGTTTGGAGTAGAAACCCTGTCCTCTTTGCTCTGTTGGAGCAGGTTGAATAGCCCTGATACTGAAGAGAAAGTACTTGCTTTTGAGTCTCTGCCCACTGGTTTGGAGGAAGGTCTGGCAACCCGCTTGGGGTTGACAGTGAATGGAAGTAGAATCTGTATCCCTGGGATACAATGTTTAGGACCCATCTGTCCTGGGTAACGGACATCCAGTTTTTTGCATGCAGGGTGAGGTTCCTCCTATGGGTGCAAGTACTTGAGCATGGCTGGGAAAGATGATAGACAGGTCACTGTGAATTTTTTCCAAAAGGGGAAGGCTTACCACTCCCTGTTTTTGAGGGGAGAGCACTCCATTGTTTAGATCTCTGCGTACCCTGAGACTGTAGCCTTAGTGGTCTGTTGCCCCTGGGTTTGGGCTGAGACCACCTGGGAAGGACTGGAAAGGACCAGTTTTTTGAAGGCCAATGCCTATTGAATCTAGGCGGCTGTACCTGTAAGAAATCTAACAGTTTGCACAGATTTAGCTTTTTCCGCCATCTTTTGCTTTTGTGCCAAAAAAAAGAAGTTATGTACTCACTACAACATTCCATCTGAGTAGTTGTACTTCATTTGTTTTCAACCTGTGGGAACACGGATCTGTATCGGATCCGAGCCGTCAAAGATTACTAGCATCAAGCTCCGAGCTTCGGACTCCTCCCCTTACCCATAATACATCTCCCTTGCCTTCCATCCCTAGATCGCGTTTGCTGAACTCACACTTATAACTCAACGTGATAATATACTTGTAACCTATATTACAGCCCGTAAGCTGAACATGCGCCAAAGGTCCAGGGGAAGGAGGGAGGGACGGTTGAAGACGAATGATGTACAACTACTCAGAGAGAATGTTATGGTGAGTATATAACTTCTTTTTCTTAAGTAATTTACTTAATTTGATCTTCAACCTGTGGGATAGAGTCCCCAGCTACTGAACACCTGGGTGGCCCTCCTAGAAGGATATTCCTGAGCACCGGGGAGCCAAAGGATGCTCTCCTTTTAGATGTCAAATCCAATTTGTAATGGGAGATAAACGTATGAGATGAGGACCAAGTAGCTGCCGAGCAAATGTCATACAAAGACACCCTAGACCAGAAAGCTGCAGATGTAGCCATAGACCTAGTGGAATGAGATTTAACCTGAATTGGAGGAGACATGCCTTTATCCTTATAGACCTGCAGGATGCATGAAGAAATCTATCTAGCTACAGTGTCCTTGGAAATAGGTTTTCCCAAAAAGGCTCTACAGAACAAGACAAACTGATTGGATTTACGAACATTTTTTGTCCTGTGTAAATAGAATCTTAACGGTCTGTGAATATCCAACATGTGTAGTTTGTATTCCATCCTGTTGGTAAAATTGGGAAAAAATGCAGGCAAATTTATAGTCTGACTGATATTGACTGGTGATGCTATCTTAGGAAGAAAAAATGGATTGGTACGAAGGGAAACTCTATCTTTATGAAAAATCATGTACGGAAATTTTATGGACAAGGCCTGTAATTCTGTAACCCTTCTGGCAGAGGTAATAGCGACCAGAGAGACCGTTTTCCATGATAGAAATTTTAGATCTGCAGTTGCGGCAGGCTCAAAAGGCAGAGCAACCTGCATATTTAACACTGTATAATAACCATTTTTGCCAATACCTGATTTTGTTGTCATGACTAGTGACTAGTGATATTTTTTTTAACTTTAATTTGTATTTTATTATCTCCTCAGCCCCTTGTCTAAACTTTGTTTGTCATCTACTCAGACTAGTCCATGAAAACTGTATATGCATTTGTATTTTGCCTTATTACATTATGTTATTGTTTGTTTATTAGTGACTTCCTAAACTGTAGTGTCTTAGTCTGATAGTGGAGCTTTTCTCCTCGGGCCTCTGCTGAAAATGGACATGTATCCAGCCAGACTAGCCCGGTTAACAAATGTAAAATAAAATAAATAAAATAAATTGAAGAACGATAGTAAAGTCTCACGGGAGGACATGATCTTTGACCGGGGGCGTAGCAAAAAGGTGCCTTTGATAAAGGTTTTACACAGTCTAGAAGATGCCAAGAATGCATTTGCCCACATGCAAATGAGAAATGGCAGCCAACTGAACTTTGACAGTAGAAGAACTAGCTCCATGCTGTAAAATATCAGCTAGGAAATCAAGAACAGTGGAGATAGGAGCCGTGAAAGGATCTAAACTCCTCAGAGGCCCAGAAAGAAAAACTATTCCACTTGCTGAGATAAACCTTTCTGGCTGACGACTAATGAGCAGCCACCAAAATGGACTTAACAGAGAAGGAAAGTCCGGGAGTCCTAGCTATCGCAGGAAGTAGAGCAGCCAAGCAATGAGCTTCAGGCTGTCTAGACTCAGATGAGGCACCCCTGATGGATGTGAAATCAGATCCCGAACGGGATCTAGGATCCAAGGTGGAGCCAGAAGGCGAGACCAAAGGAAGGGAAACCATACCTGGCGAGGTCAGAATGGGGCAATGAGGATCACCTTGCTCCCCAGTCGACAAGCTTTCTGTAGAATCCTCAGGATGAGAGGAACTGGCGGCTAAGCATACAGAAGACCAGGAGGCCAAGCATGAACTACAGCATCTCTGGAGGACTCCCCCACCGGGGGATTCAGAGCAAAAAACTGCTGCACTTCGCAATGGAAGGAGATGCGAATAGATCGCAGCAAGGTTGACCCCACTCGCTGAAGATCTGTGCCGCTACTGACGGATTCAGAGACCACTCGTAAGGCATCAGAATGGTCCGACTTAGCCGGTCAGCAAGGATGTTGGACCGTCCCGGAATGTGCGGTGCAATAAGAAAGCGACTTGTGGAAATCACCCATTCCCACACTCTCATGGCTTCGCAACAAAGGGGATAAGGTCTGGTCCCTCCCTGTTTGCTGATGTACCAGACTACCGACATGTTGTCAGACTGAATAGCAATTGTCACCCGAAGAAGAAAAGCATGAAGGGCCTGCAACACTAGAAGGACTGCCTTCATCTCTAGGACACTGACATGCATGCTGGTCTCTATGGAGGACCACAGGCCTTGGACTGTCCTTCCCGAACAATGCCCCCCCACCCAAGCTGGAAGGCATCCATGGTCACTGTGGTTTGTGCCAGGGCTGGAACGAAGGGTCGTCCCTCGAGAATGTCCAAAGAGCTCAACCACCATATGAGAGATGACCGACACACTGGACTTAGGTGGATAGGGGTAAATCCAACAGGGACCACTGCACCGCTAGAGTCCACTGAAGAATCCACATATGTACTGGAGCACATGGAAGGAGAGTTATGGTCGCCATCATCGAGCCTAGGGCCCTCAATACAGATTCTGCTGTCAGGAGATGAGAATGGTAAAGTAGGGAAACATGCATGCTGAGGTTCTGAACTTTCTCTGAGGTCAGGAACACTTTGCCCTGGAGTGTGTCTATCCTGGCACCAATTTAGTCTATCACCTGTACAGGTTCTAGTAGAGATTTGGATGTGTTGATTGTGATACCTAAACTCAGGGCAAGTGTCAAAGTAGTCCCTGGTTTGGGAAAGTAGGAGCCTGGTGGGAGCAGTGAGTAGCCAATCATCCAGATACGGATAGACCTGAATCCCCTAAAGCCTCAGGTGAGCCGCTACCACCTTTGGTAAACACCCTGGGGGCTGTGGTGAGACGAAAGGGAAGGGCTCAAAAAATTGGTAACTACTGGACCCTAGCCAGAAGCGGAGGAAACTCCTGGAGCTTTTGTGCATTTTTACGTGATAGCAAGTATCCTGGAGATCTAACGAGCACATCCAGTCGCTCTCCTGCAGGTACGGCATGATGGACTGTATTATGACCATCCGGAACTTTTCTTTGGCAACTGACAGGTTCAAGGTAGAGAGGGGTCCAGAATGGGCCGTAAGTAGTCCCCCGTGTTTTTTGGCACCAAAAAAAAACCTGGAGTAGAAGCCTGATCTGGACTGATCTGTGGAGACTGTTTTGATGGCTCATTTTCCTAGCAGCTTGGAAATTTCCTGTGCTGCTGCTGCCTCCCTTTGCATGGGTGGAACATTTGGGAGGTGTTAGAGAACCCACGAAGGGCACTCAGCGGTCCGTTATGGACTCCCATGCTGCTGGGTGCAAGGACAATTGTCCTCTGACTGCCTCCAGAGTAGAGCAGTCGGGGGTTGCTGCCCGGGTCTGTCTGAGAAAGGTTCTAGAGACCCAAAGTTTTGCGGACCCCCTTGGCCTCTGGGACGGTGTCCATTCTGTCCCCCTCTGCCTCTGGGGGAAGAAGAGCCCCGAGTATCCCGGGAATACGGAGACTTCCGGAACCACATCTTCTTTTGCCCTCTCTGGTTCTGGGAAAAGGAACTTTGAGGGTTAGAGAAGCGGATCCTGACTGCAGACAGTGTCTTCCCATCCTTCTCACTCTAGACTAGCATCTCCTTGACGGTCTTACCGAACAGAGTCGAGCCGCCATAAGGGGAATTAGCAAAGGACGCCTTAAAGGATTCGGTAAACTGGCACAACCTGAGCCAAGCGTCACGCCTCATGGACAAACCAGACCCAGCTGCTCCTTCCGGTGCATGGGAGTGGATACTGCTTTCAAAGTGGCCATTTTCGCTGAGAATGAAGCCTTATCCTCCTGAGACATGGACTTGGGTAGAGACTCCTCCAGCTCCTTCACCAGGTTGCGTTGGAGTCTAGTGACATGGGCCAAGTAGTTCAGTGCCCTTTTTGAAGAGGTAGCGGAAGCATACACCCGCTTCCCTAACCGGTCATCATCCGAGACTCTCGATCAGGAGGGTGGACCGAGGAACTCTCCTGAGATAGTTCCCTCTTCGTGACTGCTGCTACCACCACGGCGTCCACGGGGGAGCCCTTGTTCCAGGAAGGCCTATCTATAGGGGGACTCCAAACCTCATTGGGGTGCTTGGGGATCGGCCCACAGTATCAGGTTCCTTCCACGCCCGCGAGGTAATCAAATCCACTAAAGGATACGGGGGGGGGCACCCAAGATGTAGATGGGCCCATGCCAAAGGCCTCCAAAAACACAGACTCATCAGAGGAGGGCTTGGGGGCAGACCAACCTCACTGCTGGCACAGGATCTCCATATCATCTCCAAAGGAAACATCGTCGGGAGGTGACCTTGGGGAGCCCTCCCCCTCATCTAAGTCTGTGTCCTAGGTTAGGGACTCAGGGGAGTCCAGAGTGCCTCCTCTTACATGTATGTTTGTGATACATCTCCCGTGGGGCTCTCCGCGGAGTGTTTGCAAGCCTTCTATTCCTCTGGTGGAACCGTCTGGGGCCCTTTGGGCACGGGCTGTCCCTCTGATAAGATGACAAGGACCATAGACAGAGCCGAGGGGGTTTGGGTGGAGCCCGAGGGGGGCAGTCAGGGGTCTCGATCCGATGGAGAGGACCCGTTCTACCACACTGAATGCCAAAGGAGAGCGGACCTCCTGTGAAGCCAATAAGGAGGCCAGTCTCCCCAGGTCAGATGCGGGAATTGGAGCCGGACCCAAAGTGGCCTGAGCTCCAAGAGAGGGAACCTGGACAGACAACGTTTGAGCCGATGGTAAAGGTTCTCCTCCCTCGGATCAGACCCCCAGGCTACGGCTCCTAGAGCGGCTCGGATCCAAACTAGACTGATCTGAGATGCTCCAGGCAGCTGCCGGCGTAGAGGACATGAGGATCATCGGCACCGATGCTCCGGGCAAGGCCAACCTCAGATCCGGGAACTCTGAAGCTGAAGGTCGGATCGGGGAAGGAGTAATAAGCTGAAAAAAGGGAAGCGAGCTGCCCCCTCCTGAGGGAGGGGGGCTAGCAAGACCCCAATCTGGATCTGTGTATGGATAAAGCGCCTCAACATCTTATCCAGATTCATGTCTGAGAGAAAGTACAGTTTTGTACCTACCATAAATGTAGATGTTCGAGTGTATACACTGCTGCAGTCATTACACTTGGGTTGTCCTGCCGTCAGGCGGTCCCGCAGTCGGCCAGTATACCAAAGTCTCCTCCCTGACGTCAGAGTGCCAGGGGTATATAAGATGCAGCCAACGCCATTTTCCTTCAGTTTTCCTTGCCCCAGATGTCAGGTGCCCCCAAATAGGTAGGCCATATACAAAGTTAATGGATACATAAAAAATAAAATACAAAATGTGGCTGTAAGGCAAACACCTTAACCATTATGCCAACCTCCCACCCCCTAAAATAATGTCAGTATTACAACTGAATAGGTTCATAGATTAGTACTAGGCTAACTGCCCTTGCAAGCCATTTTAAGCCTAGCCAACTGGCTGCCTGCGGGACCGCCTGACGGCAGGACAACCCAAGTGAAATGACTGCAGCAGTGTACACACTCGAACATCTACATTTATGGTAGGTACAAAACTATACTCTCTCTCTCCAGGGGGGTTGGGAGGGTGGCCTAATGATTAAAGTGTTTGCCTTACAAACACAAGGTGCAGGGTTCGAGTCTCACAAGGAATAATTGGCTAGGCTTAAAATGGCTTGCAAGGGCAGTTAGCCTAGTACTAATCTATGAACCTATTCAGTCGTAATACTGACATTATTTTAGGGGGTGGGAGGTTGGCATAATGGTTAAGGTGTTTGCCTTACAGCCACAAGGTGCAGGGTTTGATTCTCACATGGGGTAATTGGCTAGGCTTAAAATGGTCCACAAGGGCAGTTAGCCTAGTACTAAAACTATGAACTAAAATAAAACACTATACAAAGCTGCAAGCAAATACACCACATAAGTACACAAGAGGAAAGGTGTGAAACCCAGCCAGGAAAGAGGGGTAGGAGGGAGGGATAGCTGGACTGCAGCAGTGTATACACTTGAACATCTACATTTATGGTAGGTACAAAACTGTACTATGTTCATCATGTTACACTGCTGCAGTCATTATACTTGGGTTGAATCCCAAAGCTGAGTAGGGGTGGATGGATCTAAATAGAATTTGGAGTGGCTATAAGGCCCTGCAGGACTGCAGTGGCAAAGCCTGCTCTAGATTTGGAGTATAGAGGTAGATGGTAATGCTTGGTAAAGGTATGCACTGAACTCCAAGTTGCAGCTTCTAAAATATCCTTGCCTCTAAGGAAGGCAGCAGAGGTGGCAGTAACCCTGGTGGAATGAGACCTAATATTACCAGGCACAGCCTTGCCATGTTGGATGTAGCAAAAACGAATACAGTGTCCTATCCATTTTGAAATTGTTTGTTTTGAAATAGCCTTTCCCTGTGATCCAGCAGCATATGCTACAAACAGTTGATCAGTTTTCCTGATGGCTTTTGTTTTGTCCAAATAGAACCCTAACTGCCTGTGTATATCCAAAGAATGGAGAATCCTTTCTCCTTTATTCTGGGGATTAGGGTAAAAAGTGGGCAGGTGGATGGATTGGTTAAGAGCCACACTAGAAACCGCCTTTGGCATGAAAGAAGCGTTTGTTCTTAAGGAAACCCTGCCCTGATGAAAGATGATAAAAGGCTCCACTGCCGTAAGTGCCTGAAATTCTGACACTCTCCGTGTTGAAGTTATGGCTAATAACAAGGCAGTTTTCCATGACAGAAATTTCAATTCTGCAGAAGCGGCTGATTCGAAAGGTGGTAAAGTAAGTTTCTCCAAAACAAAGTTGAGATCCCAACAAGGTGTTGGTGCCCTCTGGGGGGGGGTCTCATGTTTTTTGCCCCTTTAAGGTATTGTTTTAGAAGAGGGTGGGAAAAAATTGGAGGATCCGTGTTGTAATGAGGAAAGATAAGAGGCATGAATCTTAATGGATGAAAACGAAAGTCCTTTGTCCAGCATCTCAGTCAAGTATTGTAATATCTGAGGAATGTTTGGGACAAAAGGGTCAAAACATTGAGACTGGTTCCAGGCACAGAACCTTTTCCATTTGTCTGAGTAGGATTTCCTGGTGCTTGGCCTCCTGGCCTCCAAGATGACATCCATAACAGCCTTAGACAGAGGTAGAGTTGCTTTTGTAGTTAATAAATCTGCCATGCAGCTAGATTTAAAGTCTTTAGCTGGTTGTGCAGGATTTGATTGTTTTGTTGAGTTAGAAGATGAGGCATTTGTGGTAAAATCCATGCTGGGCCGTGAGCCATGCTCTTCAACATTGGATACCAGTGTTGACGTGGCCAGTTCGGAGCAATGAGGATCATGTGTGGCCTCTCTAGTCTGGCTTTCAGGAGTACCTTTGATATGAGAGGCAATGGGAAACACTCAATGTATATGCCTTTCCCCAACTGAATGATAGAGCGTCCACTTTCCATGCTTGTGGATGGTAAGTCCTTGTGCAAAATTTCTGCAGCTGGTAGTTTAGAGGGGAGGCAAAAAGATCTATGTCTGGGCTCCCCCACTTCTGAGGTATCATATTGAACACTTGTGGATTCAGTCTCTATTCGTGAGGATCCATGATGTTTCTGCTTAAGTCGTTTGCCAGAGTATTTTTCTTTCCTGGCAGGAACTGCGCTTGTAGATGCGCTTGGTAGGTTAGTGCGGCATTCCATAAAATCATTGCTTGCCTGCAAGGGGGTAGGAATGGGTGCCCCCTTGCTTGTTGATGTACCACATAACTGTAGTGTTGTCTGTTTTTATTAAAATGTGTCCTGGCTGCAGGAGGTCCTTGAATGCTGTCAGGGCATTTTGTACAGCTAGCATCTCTTTTTGATTGATGTGGAGATGCATTTGGCTTGCAGACCATTTGCCCTGGATACATTGCCCTTCCATGCGAGCTCCCCAGGCATAATCCGATGCGTCTGTTGTAATTGTTTGCCTGGCTGTGGGCAGGGTGAAATGCAGGCCCTTGTTGAGGTGACATGCCTGTGCCCACCACTGAAATTCCTGTCGAAGGCAAGGGATGAGAGGTATTATTGTTTCCAAATTGTGGCTGTGTTGAGTCCACATACTTTTCAGATACCATTGCAGCTTCCTCATATGCAGTCTGGCATATGGAATTAACAGAATGCAAGATGCCATGAATCCCAAGGCCTGCAGAATTTTTCTTGCAGGGAGTTGAGTCCTTGTTGCCAATATTTGAAAGTACTGAAATAGATGTTGTTGCTTGTCTGGCGTGAGATAAGCCATCTGGGCCATTGTATTTAATCTGGCACCCAGGAATATTATCTCTTGTGAGGGTACTAGGTTGGACTTCTTTTCGTTCAGTGTCCCCTAGGCAAATAAGCAATCTTTTTACAAAAGCCAGATGTCGTAGAAGGATGTCCTTGCTTTCTGCCTGAATAAGTCGTCCAAGTAGGAGTATATATAAATTCCCTTTTCTCTGCAAAAGGCAATTACTGGTGCTAAACATTTTGTGAAGACTCTGGGCGCAGTAGATAAGCCAAGGGGCAGTGCAGAGAATTGGTAATGAGTTGAACCTGCTAAGAATCTGTGAAATCTTCTGCAGTTTTGTCTGATAGGGACATGCAGGTATGCCTCTTTTAGGTCCAGCGTTACAAGCCAGGACTTCTTGCCCAGCATGGGAAGAAGCTGCTGTAGTGTCAACATTTTGAACTTCGGAATCCAGATAAGTATTTAGAATGGAAAGATCCAGGATGGGCCTCCAGGCTTTGTCCTTTCAAGGAAACAGAAAAAGTCTTGAATAATATCCCTGTCCCTGTGCTGGTACCCTTTGAATAGCTCTCATGTCCATGAGAGCTTAAATTTGTTTTTGAGCCTCTGCCCATTGATTTGGTGGCAGGTTTGGCATTCCTCTGATGTTGGCAAAGTATGGAAATGGAATCTGTAACCGTGAGCTACAATATTTAGAACCCATTTGTCGTGGGTAATCAAATGCCAATTGTGCCTGAAAAGAGCCAGTTTTCCCTCCAAAGGAGCTGCCAAGAGAGAGACACTTGGCAGATGGAGGAAGAAGTCACTGGCACTGTTTTCTAAAGGATTGGGATCTGTCTTCGCCACCCTTCTGGGTAGGGGCACTCCATTGTCGAGACCTGAAAGTGCCTTGTGGCTGGCCTCTGCCTCTAGGTCATCTGTACCTGCCCCTCTGGAATCTGTCTGTGGATGGAAAGGACCAATTTTTTGTTGGCCAATTTCTGCTAAAGCGAGGGGGCTGTACCTGTAAAAAATCTTTCACAGTTTGCATAGATTTTGCTTTATCCTCCATTTTCTTTAAAACTTCCTCCGCCTTAACTTCAAATAACACATCCTGCTGCAAAGGTGCATCCAGTAATTTGACTTTGACATGATCTGGTAAACTTTGTTCTTTTAACCAAGCATGCCTACGAATTACAGATCCTGTAACAGCTGCTCTACAAGAAGCCTCTAAAGAATCAAAACCACATTGCAAAGTATGTTTCCCAACTTGTTCTGCTGCATGCAACAAGTCTTGCATTTCCTTATAATCAGGGAGTTCTGAATTTGAAAGCATTTTTTGTTTCAGTTGAGACATTAAATACTGTTGGTATTTTAACATGTGAAACTGGCAATTCAGGGCCCTCATGGCCAAAGTTGCTGAAGTGTACACTTTTTTTCCCCCATCTGTCTAATGCTCTGGAATCCCTATCAGAGGGGATAGGATTTTTAGCAGTAGAGGCCTTAATACCTTTGGGACCCTGAGAAATTGTCTCTGGATCTGCAACAGGGCTTTTGTAAAGAAATTTGTGAGTTTCAGGAACTCTATAGTATCTATCTGGTTTGACTGGTGCTGGGGGTAAAGAATCAGGGTTTAGGCTAGATTCAGAATATACATCATCCACAATATCCAACACTGGGGGAATAGCTAGTGGTCTGTGTTGCGGCAATAACAGGAACTCTCGGAGCCTTTTCTTGGAGTCTGAGTAATCTTGGCCCTCCCAATGGAAATGCTCCCTCATGGTATGTAAAGTTTCCCCAAAAGAGTAATCCTCTGGTGGAGAAGCTGAGGGAATAGATTCTTCAGCATCCAAATCCTCATAAGGGGGGAAAGAATCTCCCTGGTCCGAAGAGGAATATGAGGAGAGGGAGGCTTGGTCAGAAATATCATAATCTACATCTTGTCTAGGTCTTTTATCAGGAGGGGGATGGGAACCCCTGATCAGAGTGATTAGATCTTCAGCCATTTTGAGCATCTGTTTCTTAGGCACGGAGGCCTGAGCTGGAGAGGGCTGAACTTGTTTCTTTAATATTAAAGGAGTCTTAGCCTTTGAATAAGATCTAATAGTGATAGAAGAAGTCCTAAAACTCCCCTCTGAAGCTGAAGGCTGATCAGTTAGGCCAGATCCTTCTGAAGGGATGCTGCCAGGGGGGGCCTAAAGCTGGGATATCCGTAGGCCCAGCCGTGTCCACGTGGGACTCAGAGGTAGCCTGTGGCTCTATAGTTGCGGTCGTCAGAGGCTGTGAAGTCGGTTCACTGAAAACCGGAGAACTGGCGGCTGGCCTAGTAGAGGCCTCGTCGTCCGGTTTGGACCTCAGATGCCGCTCTCTGTCTTTGCGCTTTTTAAGCAAAGCGGTCGTCGGTTGCTCCGACGGCATGGTATAATTTAATCGCCTACCAAAATAAAGTCGGGCACAATCAAACCAACGCTTAATAGTACGTTTGTTAAACCTAGCACAAAACCGACAACCAGTGACGTCGTGGTCAGGGCCTAGGCAAGGAATGCAATAAGAATGAAAATCCTTATGAGGTATTTGCTTCCCACAAGAAATACAATTATTAACTTTTACTGACATCGGTCTGAGGCAAGAAAAAGTTTCCCCAATGGGGTACTTAGCTTTATAGACGACTTCGGTTCTGAAACTCGAATTGAAAATCTCAGGATTCGGCCGAACGGCACTTGCGAACTGCTTCTGCTTCAGGCACCGCCCGCCAAGAAAGACTGAAGGAAAATGGAGTCGGCTGCATCTTATATACCCCTAGCACTCTGACGTCAGGGAGGAGGCGACAGCAACCGACGCTGGATCAAGACTGCGGGTCCGCCTGACGGCAGGACAACCCAAGTATAATGACTGCAGCAGTGTAACACATTGAACATCAGGTCAACAGACACGAGGCCAGAGACTCCGATCTGGCCGGTCGGGGAGCTGAGGCCCGGAAAACTGGGCGTGCCTCCTCCGGCTCGGGGAAGAACCTCGGAGACTGGAGCTGAGGGGAGTCATGGATCCGAGTAGACTTTCTTCGTGACGAGAGGTCTGTAGATCTCTTCCTCTTCTCCTTCGTCCTCAACTCTCTCTCCCACTCTCTACCCCTCCTCTGCTACGCTACCACAGGCTTAGAAGCAAGAGTTTGAGTCCCAGCCTGGGAGGGAGGGAAGACCAGAGGCAGAGAAGTAGGAGAGGCAGTCATGGCAGCCGCAGTGACTGAAGCAGAGGACGAGGAGGGAGGATCAGTGGCAGGAAGACGATCCTTGAGGGCCAACTTGGCCTTTCTATCCTTCAAGGCTCAGGGGTTGAACCCTGCACAAATGGAGCAATCAACATTCAGGTGGGTCACACAAACACAATACACACAGAGTGTGGCCATCTGCTGGGGAGAGCTTATGCCCACACACTGTGCATCACTTAAAAAAAGAAGTTATGTGCTCACCATAACGTTCCATCTGAGTAGTTACACTTAATTTTTCTGCAACCTGTGGGTATTCGGATCCATATCGGATCTGAGCCGCCAACTTTTCAAGCATCTGCTCCGAGCTCCAAGCTCCTGCCTCTTTAAGCATAACCCATCACCAATTAGCAACTCATAGGTTCATAGGTTCATAGATTAGTACTAAGCTAGCTGTCCTTGCGAGTCATTTTAAGCCTAGCCAATTATCCCTTGTGAGACTCAAACCCTGCACCTTGTGTTTGTAAGGCAAATGCCTTAACCATTAGGCCACCCTCCCAACCCCAACTATATAATAAATCTTTAACAGGTTCAGGTGAAGGAAGGTGAGACGGTTGCTGAAAAATGAAGTGCAACTACTCAGATGGAACGTTATGGTGAGTACATAACTTGAAGTAGTTAACTTCATTTTATCTGCAACCTGTGGGACAGAGTCCACAGCTACTTAAACTCTGGGAGGCCCTCATGGAAAGGTATTCCAGAGCACTGCAGAGCCGAAGGATGCTCTCCCTCTGGAGGTCAAATCCAATTTATAATGGGAAATGAAGGTATGCGACCTTGCTCAGGTTGTTGCCGTACAAATGTCAAGTGGAACCCCAGACCAAAATGCAGCAGAAGTCGCCATAGATCTGGTAGAATGAGCTTTAACAGGACCAGGAGGGGACAGACCTTTGTCGTTATAAATTTGAAAAATACATTATGTAATCCATCTAGCTAAGGAAACCTTGCAGATGGCTTTGCCCAGAAAGGGTTTAGAAAATGACACAAATAATTGGTCAGACTTACGTAAGGGATTTGTTCTGTGTAAATAAAAATAAAGCTGTCTATGAACATCTAGCAATGCAGCTTATATTTACCTTTGTTCTGAAAATTGGAAAGAAAACAGGCAGGTTAATATAGGATTAATATTTGACTCAGAAGCTACTTTTGGTAAGGAAGGAAGGGTTCGTGCTGAGAGAAACCCTGTTCTTATGGAAGATCAAGTAAGGGGGCACGGCAGACAAATCTTGAATCTCAGAAATCCTCCTAGCCGACGTAATGGCCACTAAGAAGGCTGTCTTCCAGGATAAGAACTTCAAATCTAATGATGTTGCAGGTTCAAAGGGGGGAGCAACTAAAGCCTGCAGAACCAAGGTAAGGTCCCAAGGAGGAACAAAGTCCTTAACTGGAGAACGCAAAAGAAAGGTGCCTTTAAGGAAAGCCTTGCACAGTCTAGAAGAGGCCAGGGCATTCATGTTTTTGCCAACATGGAAATTCTAGATAGCTGCCAGTTGCACTTTCACTGTGGAGGGACTAGCCCCTTGTTGAAAAATATTGGCTAAGAAATCCAACACTGCAGGAAAAGGGGCTGTAAATGGATCCAGGTTCCTCTGAGAAGCCCAACTAGAGAATTGTTTCCATTTACTGCAGTAAATCTCCTTAGTAGAGGCCTTATGGGATGCCACCAGAATAGTTTTTACTGAAGATGAAAGACCGGGTGTCCTGGCAATCAAGGGAACTGGAGCAACCAAGCCATCAGCTTGAGGCTGTCCAGGTTGGGCAGACAAGTGCATGAGGGATGGGAAATTAGATCCGGGCAGGGATCTAGAATCCAAGGAGGAGCTAGAAAGTACAGTTTTGTACCTACCATAAATGCAGATGTCCGATAGATATGCAACTGCAGTCCTGACATATGGGTTGTCCTGCCTCAGGCAGCCCTTTGGTCGGCCAGATTCCAAAGTCTGGGTCTGGCGTCGGCCGATTTCGCTCGCTCCCAGTCAGCACGGCTGGAGTATATAGGCATCAGCCGACGCCATCTTCTTCAGTGTTTCTTGCCCCAGATGCCAGGTGCCCTCCAAGGAAGGCTAAATTTTGTGAATGGAAAAAACAATTCCAGACATGCACAACAGCAATAAACAGATACACCATAACAGATATCCCCAGCTAATAAAGGAAGGGGGAATGGACCCAAAAGAAAAAATAGCAGAGGGGTAGGAGGGAGGGAAAACCTGACTGCAGTTGCATATCTATCGGACATCTACATTTATGGTAGGTACAAAACTGTACTATGTCCTTCAAGAATGCAACTGCAGTCCTGACATATGGGTTGAATACCATAGCCAAGCTGGGGGTGGTAGGACTAAGCAAGAGATGGTGTAGCTAGAAGGCCCTGCAGGACTGCCGAAGCAAAGCCTGCTCGGGATCTGGAGTATAATGGCAGGTTGTAGTGTTTGGTAAATGTATGCACGGAGCTCCATGTGGCAGCCTCTAGAATATCTTTTGTAGCCACTCCTCTTAGATAAGCTGTGGATGTGGCCATAGCCCTGGTGGAGTGTGGTCTAATATTAGCTGGCACACTTTTTCCATGGAAAGAGTAACAAAATCTGATGCAGTGTCCAATCCATTTTGAAATAGTTTGTTTGGTAACTGCTTTTCCTTGTGCTCCAGCAGCATAGGCTACAAACAGTTGGTCAGACTTCCTGGTGATCTTTGTTCTGTCCAAGTAGTAGCGTAGTTGCCTGTGAATGTCCAAAGTATGCAACAGTTTTTCCCCTTTATTTTGAGGGTTAGGAAAGAAGGTCGGCAGGTGAATTGCTTGATTTAGAGACACTCTGGATATCACCTTAGGCATGAATGAAGGATTGGTCCTAAGAGAAACTCTGTCTTGATGAAAAATGAGAAAAGGAGGAACTGCCATGAGGGCCTGTATCTCCGAGACTCTTCTTGCTGAGGTGACTGCCAACAGGAAAGACGTTTTCCAAGAGAGAAATTGCATTTCTGAAGATGCTGCTGGTTCGAAAGGAGGAAGAGTTAATTTTTCTAAGACGTAATTGAGGTCCCATGCAGGAATTGGTGGTTTCCTTGGAGGTTTGATATTCTTTATCCCTCTTAGAAACCGTCTTAGCAAGGGATGCGAGAACACAGGTGGATCACAGTTGTAATGTGCTGAGATAGCTGAAGCGTGGATTTTTATGGAAGAGTATGAGAGGCCACTGTGAAACATTTCTGCCAAGTATTCTAAAATCTGAGGTATGTTCATCAGTGATGCATCCTGGCCCTTGTTGACATTCCAGATGCTGAATCTCTTCCATTTGGCCAAATAGGTTTTACTGGTGGAAGGTCTGCGTGCCTCCAGCAAGATTTCCTGAACTTTTTTGGAGGGGGAGTCATGGGCCACAGTCATGGAACCCTCCAAGCTGTCAGCGTCAAGGTTTGCAGGTTCTGATGAACAGTCCTGTAATTGTGTTGAGTCAGAAGCAGAGGCCATTGAGGCAAGGGCCACGGTTTGGTGTGCGTTATGCTCGGTAGCAGTGGATACCAGTGTTGCCTTGGCCAGTCTGGAGCTATCAAGATCCCTCTTGGTTGTTCTGCCTTGATCTTCAGTAACACCTTGGTGAGTAAAGGTAGAGGAGGGAATGCATAAATTGTTAGGGCATTCCAGCTGAAGGAAAGAGCATCCGTTCTCCAGGCTAGAGGATGGTGTATCCTTGTGCAAAACCTTTCCAGGTGATGATTGAGATGAGATGCAAAGAGGTCTATATCTGGTTTCCCCCATGCAGTTGTTATTTGTGAGAAAATGCGTGGGTGTAGCATCCATTCGTGTGGATCCAAGAAATCTGTGCTCAACCTGTCTGCCAGAACATTGTCCTTGCCCGGAACAAACTGGGATTGCAGGTAGATGTTCAGTTTCAGAGACTTTTCCCAAAGAGTCATTGTTAATCTGCAGAGGGGGTAGGAATGAGTGCCCCCTTGTTTGTTTATGTACCACATGACAGTGGTGTTGTCTGTCCGTATTAGCAGATGCCTTTGAAGAGACTTTCCGAAGGCTTCGATTGCATGCATCACTGCCAACATCTCTTTTTGATTTATGTGTTGATGCATTTCCATGGGAGTCCATTGTCCTTGAATGCATCTGCCGTCCATGTGCACCCCCCATCCATGATCTGAGGCGTCTGTTGTAATAGTTTGACTTGTTGGAGCTTTGTTGAAAGGCATGCCTTCATTTAAGTGGCTTGCTTGAGCCCAACACAAAAATTCCCTTTGCAGGCATGGTATGAGTGGTATTATGTCTTCTAGGTTGTGGCTGTGCTGAGACCACAAGCTTTTTAGGTACCATTGTAGCTTTCTCATGTGTAGTCTTGCCAGAGGAATTAGCAGAATGCAAGATGCCATGAACCCCAGGGCCTGCAGGGTCTTCCTTGTGGTCAAGTGGGTTAGTTTTGCTAGGTTTTTGAAATAATCTGTCAAATGTTCTTGTTTCTCCTCTGTGAGAAAAGCCATTTGTAGCTGTGTCTCCAGTTTTGCTCCTAGAAAGGTAATCTCTTGGGATGGCAGTAGTCTTGATTTTTGCATGTTGACTGTGTATCCCAAGGCCTGCAGCAATTGAATGACATAATCCAAATGTTTCATCAAGGTTTGTTTGCTGTCTGCTTGTATAAGGCAGTCGTCCAGGTAAGGGTATATTTGAATCCCCTGGAGTCTGCAGTGTGCCACTATTGATGCCAGGCATTTTGTGAATACTCTGGGCGCAGTAGATAAGCCAAAAGGCAATGCTGAGAATTGATAGTGCTCTGTTCCTGCAAGAGAAAAGTGTTTAGAACGGACAAGTCCAGTATAGGCCTCCATTGTTTTTCTTTTCTTGGAACAAGGAACAGTCTTGAGTAAAATCCCTGGCCTTGTTCCTGAGGAGGAACCTTCTCGATTGCTTTTATTTGTAACAGCTTTGAGATTTCTATGAGCGCCTCTGCCCTTTGATTTTGTGGCAGGTTTGGCATGCCTTGTCCTGTAGGTAAGGTATGGAAGTGGAACCTGTAACCTCTGTCTATTATGTCCAGAATCCAATTGTCCTTTGTTATAATAAGCCAGTTTTTTGAGAATAAAGATAATTTTCCGCCTAGAGGTGCTTCTCTTTGAGCCATGGTAGGCGGAGTGAAAGGTAAGTCATTGAGATTGTCCCTGTGGTGCAGGTGAACTACCTGTGCCACTTCTCTGATTTTGTGGTTGCCATTGGCGGCCCCGGTAGGAACCTCTGTATTGCCCTCTACCTCGTGCACGCCTGCTCTTTCCCCTTTGAGACTTGTCAGAGTCTGGAAAGGACCAATTCTTTGAAGGCCAATTTCTGCTGAATCTGGGTGGCTGAACCTGGAGGAAATTCTTTACTGTCTTGTACTGATTTTGCTTTCTCCTCAATAGACTTCAACTCATCCTGAGCATTAGCACCAAAAAGCTTTTGTTTATCCAGAGGTGCGTCCAGGAGCTTTACTTTAACATGATCTGGCAGTGGCTGTTCTTTTAACCAAGCATGTCTACGAATAACAGCCCCAGTCATAGCTGCCCTACATGAAGCCTCCAATGCATCATAACCACACTGTAGAAAATGATTGTTAACCTGCTGTGTATTATGAACCAAATCCTGCAATGCCTTTCCATCTATAGGCTCAGGAGCGGCTAGCCTTTTCTGCAAATCATCCAGCAAAAAATCCTGGTACTGAAACATATGAAAAAGGAAGTTAAGTGACCTCATGGCAAGGGTGGAAGAGGTATAAACTTTTTTACCCCATCTCTCCAGGGACCTTGCTTCCCTGTCAGCAGGCAGAGGATTTTTGGCTGAGGAGGCAGCCACTCCTTTGGGGCCCTGTGAAATAGTTTCTAAATCCACAGAATGGGCCTTAAAGAGATGCTTGTGAGTGTCAGGGACCCTGTAATATCTGTCTGGCTTGACAGGAGCAGGAGGGAGAGAATCAGGGGAAGCACTGGAGTCCGAGAATACATCATCCAGGACATCCAAAATTGGAGGTATAGCTAAAGGTCTGTGCTGGGGTAATTTAAGGAAGGTACGTAGCCTTTTCCTAGAATCTGAATATTCCTGACCCTGCCACTTAAAATGTTCCCTCATGAAGTGAAGGACTTCACCAAAGGAAAAATCCTCTGGAGGAGAGGCAGAGGAAACTGATTCCTCAGCATCAGAGTCCTCATAGGCCTGGAAGGATTCTTCTTGGATATCAGAATGCTCTGAATCCTCAGAGGCTTCATCTGAAGAGAGGTTGTCTGCCTGCTCAGTTCTGGGCCTTTTGTCAGCAGGTGGCCGAGAACCTCTGTCTGGGTGAGGCTGAGACCCCCTGATAAGAGAGATTAGATCTGCAGCAAGAGACATGATCTATCAGAAGAAGGGGCCTGAAAAGAAGGTTTAGGATGGGCCTTGGCCTGGCTGGAGGCCTTAGCACGTGCAAAGGCCTTGATGGACATAGATACAAGCGGCCTGGCTGCCCCACGTGCAGGGGTAACCTTGTCCACAGGGATGGTGTTGGGTAGTTCTAGAACTTCGGTTTCTGGAGGAAAATTAATCATCGGTCCCGGTGTAGCCTCCGAGACCGAAGAACCAGTTAACGAGGTGTCGTCGGCCTGGAGCGGTTGGATTAACACTTCCGTAGGGACCGAAGCACTCGCGGAGGGCTTAGGCGTTGCATCGGTGGAAGACGCGGGCCGAGGATGTCGGTCCCGGTCCTTTCGTTTTTTGGTAGTTTGTGCTGTCAGTTGTTCAGACGGCATGATGTAAGCGTAGGATTCACCGAAAAATTCTTCGGCAAACTCTGCCCGGCGCCTAAGAGTGCGCTTATTAAAGCAGGCACAGGCAGCACAGGCCAAGACGTTGTGGTCTGGGCCCAGGCAAGGGACGCAGTAAGAATGGAAGTCCTTATGAGGTATTTGTTTACCACAAGACAAACAATTATTAACTTTTTCAATTTGTTCTGACATCGGCTGAGGCAAGAAAAAAATGTTCCCCAACGGGGTACTTAGCTTTTAGATGACTTCGGTAACGGAGAAAAAACAGGAGCTGACCGACTGGCACTTGTGAACTGCTTCTGCTTCGGGCACCGCGCGGCAAGAAAGACTGAAGATGGTGTCGGCTGATGCCTTTATACTCCAGCCATGCTGACGTCGGGGAGCGAGCGACATTGGCCGACGCCGGACCCAGACTTTGGAATCTGGCCGACCGAAGGGCTGCCTGAGGCAGGACAACCCATATGTCAGGACTGCAGTTGCATTCTTGAAGGACATCATGAGACCAAAGGAAGGGGAACCATACCTGACGAGGCCAGAACGGGGAAAGGAGGATCATTCTGCACCCCAGCGGGCAAGATTCTGAAAAAACTTCGGAATGAGAGGTAACGGGGGATAGGCACACAGTAATCCGGGAGGCCAAGGATGGACTAGAGCATCACTGGGGGGATCCCCTGGTGAGGGGATCAGAGCGAAGAACTCACTGCACTTCGTGTTGGAAGATTTCCTCCGTTATCAATTGTTTCACAGACCACTCGTATGGCATTAGAATAGCCCGACTCAATCTGTCCACTAAAATGTTGGAGCGTCCCGGAATGTGCATTGCAATCAGAAATCGACTGGTGGAGATCGCCCACTCCCACACTCTCATGGCCTCGCGACAAAGAGAGAAAGATCTGGTTCCTCCCTGTTTGTTGATGTACCAGACAACCGACATGTTGTTTGACTGAATTGCAATAGTCCCCAGAGGAAGGACAGTATGAAAGGCTAGCAACGCTAAAAGCACTGCTCTCATCTCCAGAACACTGATATGCAATCTGGTCTTGAAGTGGGACCACGCGCCTTAGACAATCCTCCTCAGAAAATGACCCCCACCCAAGCTGGGAGGCATCCGTGGTCACTGTGGCTTGGGTTGTGGGTGCAACAAATGGGCGTCCCGCTAAGATCATCAGCGAATGGAGCCACCAGAGAAGCGACGCCTTGCAGGCTTTGCTGATTTGAATCGGATATTCCATGGGGAGAAGTAGCCAAGACCACTATACAGCCAGAGTCCACTGAAGAATACACATGCAGACGCGCACAGTGGACATGGGAGGATCGAGACTGCTGCCTCCATAGAGCCCAACGTCCCCCGCCTTTGGTAGCCTGGGACCAAGAACCACTGATATACGGGCCCGTAGGCTCTGGACCCTGTATGGAGTTAGGAAGGCTTTCAATTGAAGGGTGTCCAGCCATGCCCCGATAAAGTCCAAAAATCTGCACTGCGTCTAAGAGGGACTTGGAAACATTGATAGTGATCCCTAGCTGGTCTACAAGATGAAGGAAGGAGTCTCTGGCTATGCAAAGAAGACACTTGATGGAAGCAGCGAGGAACCAATCGTCTAGGTAAGGGAATACCTGAATTTCCTACTACGACTGCCATTAATTTGGTAAACACCCTGGGGGCTGTGGTGAGACCGAAGGGTAGGGCTCTGAACTGGAAATGATTGGCTCCCAGCCGGAAGCGAAGGAATCTCCTGGAGCTTCTGCGAATCTTGATGTGGTAGTAAGCGTCCTGGAGGTCTATCGAACACATCCAGTCGCATTCTCGAAGGTAAGTTAGAATGGACTGTAGGGTGGACCATCTGGAATTTCTGCTTGGCTACCCCCAGGTTCAAGGTTGACAGGTCCAAGATGGGCCTGAGGTCCCTTGTCTTTTTTGGCACTAAAACGAACCTGGAGTAAATGCCTGATCCGGCCTGATCTGAAGGGACCGGTTCGATGGCTCGTTTGTGAAGCAGCTTGGAAATCTCTAGCGCTTACACCTCCCTTTGAGGGGGTGGGACATTTGGGAGGTGCTTTGGTTGGACTGGAGGGGTAACAAACGGGATGGTGTAGCCTCTGGATATTATTTGAAGCACCCAACGATCTGCAGTTATGGACTCCCAAGCCATTAGGTGCAATGTTAACCTTCCCCTGACTGTCTCCAGAGTAGGACAGTTGGGCAACCCCTCAGGGCTGCTGTGTGGGCCTGTCCAAGAAGGTATCCCTAGACCTTGGCCCTTCTCTGCCTTTGGGGCGGCATCTCTCCTGTCCCCCTCTGCCTCTAGGGGACAAGTTGTCCTGAGAGTCTGGAGAAAACTGTGATTTTTGGACTCGCAAATTCTTTTCCCCTCTCCGATTCCTAGAAAAGGATCTTTGAGGGCTAGAGAAGCGGATTCTGATGGCAGACCGTCTTCCCATTCTTTTCGCTCTGGACCAGAGTGTCACGTACCTTCTTCCCAAAAAGGGAAGAACCATCGAAGGGAGAATTTGTGAAGGATGCCTTGAAAGGGTCCGCGAATTTACATAGTCTGAGTCAAGCGTATCACCTCATAGCCATGCCAGTCCCAGGCGCCCTAGCCATTCCTTCCGTAGCATGGGAAAGGAGATGCATAGACATGTCAGATACTGATTTTAGAGTAGACATTTTCACAGAGAACAAACGCTTGTCCTCTGGTGACAAAGACTCTGGGGGCGACTCAGCAAACTCTGTGACTAGGTCTCGCTCCAGTCGAATAACATGTGCCAAATAGTTCAGCTCTCGGATGGGAAACATTGCTAAAGAAAACACTCGCTTCTCAAATCGATCCACCACCCTGGACTCCTTGTCCGGAGGGTGGACCGAGGAACTCTCCTGTGCGAGTTCACTCTTGGTGGCTGCTGCAACCACCATAGCATCCACCGGGGATCCTTTGTACCAGGCCTGTCTGTCTGAGGCTGGAGAGAGAATCCTGTCCGGGCATTTTAGTATTGGCTTTATGGTGTCAGACTCCTTCCATGCCCACGTGGTGATATGATCCACTACGGGATCTGCAGAACGGGACACCCAGGATGTAGATGGGCCCATGCCAAAAGCATCCAGGAACACTGACTTATCCATAGAAGGTTTTGGGGCTGACCAACCTCCCCTCTGGCAGAGGATCTCCATGATGTCTCCAAAGGAAGCATCCTCAGGAGATGACCTGGGGGAACCTTCTCCATCTAAATCAGTGTCTTCTGTCAAGGACTCAGGGGAGTCCAGGTGCCTTCTTTTACATGTGTGCTTATTGGGACCCTCTTCAGTGGGACTCTCTGAAGAGGGCTCGTGAGCCATGGGGGTTTTCTCCAGGGGAACCGCCTGGGGGCCCTCTAGCACGGACTGTCCCTGGGACAAGCTGAAGGGAGTCATAACTGAATCCAGGGGAGTCTGGACGGAATCCAAGGAAATAGGCTGGGGTCTCAATCTTTGGGACAGAACCCTCTCCACCACGTCGAATGCTGATAGGGAGCATACCTCCTTAGCACCCAACAAGGAGGAAGCTCTCCCCGGGTCCGCTGTGCGGACCGGGACCGAGGCAGGAGTAGCCAGAGCTCCGAAGGAATGGCTCGGATCCGACAAAGTCAGAACCGAAGACACCTCCATTCCCTTGGCTCAGACTCCCCGTCATCGGCCCCGAGAGTTGTTCGGATCCGAACTGGTCTGATCCGAAGAAGTCAATGTGATCGTTGGGAGTCAAGGTTGGAGGAACAGTCGGTGCAGAAACCCCCAGCTCCGAGGATCCTCAGATCCATAAACCCCAAAACCGCAGGCTGGATTGGGGAAAAGAGAAATTGGAAGAAAGAAGGGCATGGAGGTCCCCCTCCAGGGGGAGAAAGGCCTGGCAAGACTCCCATCTGGATTTGGGTCCGAATAAATCTCATCATCCTGTCCATATCCGATAGACTCAGAGTCGAACATGATGAGGCGACCGACTTGGATCTGGCTGGTCACTGCGACTACCTAGATCAAAGCCTCGGATCCACGGACTCCATCAGCTCCGGGGAGAACCTCGGGTAGTGGAGCTGAGGAGATGTAGTTCTAGACACTTTAGAAGATGGGAAAGGGAAGGGCTCCCGCTCTGGAGACCACTTTTGGGGCCTATCCTCCCTCTTGTCTCTGTCCTTGTTTTTCCTGTCTTTTCCTTTGGCCTCCCCTTCAACAGGTCTAGTGGGAGAGAGAGTCCCAGCCCAAGGGGGAGGTTAAGCAATAGCTGGAGGAGCCAAGGCCGATGAGTCCAGAGAAAAAAACGGTAGAAGGCCTTTCGCAATCAGTTTGGCCTTCCTTTCTTTCAAGGCCCTGGGGTTAAATCCGGCACACACACTACACGGAACAGATGGGAAACACTCAGGCAAACACCACACGAAGTGTGACCATCGGCCAGAGAAAGCTTATGGCCACACACTGTGCATTTCTTGAAAGTGGGTTTTGGCTGATCAGCCATACTAAGAAAGGGAGGAGTTCGAGAGTCAGATCCAATTCTGGAGAATGTGGCCGAGCCAGGTCTGCGGAGCAGATCCGAGACTCTTATCGCGAGGAGAAAAGTACAGTTGTGTATACTTACCATAAATGTAGATGTTAGAGTGTATTCACTGTTGCAGTCATCACATTTGGGTTATCTGCCTGCAGGTAGCCCTCAGCTGGCCTGAATACCAGAGTACTTGGATTTCTGTGTCGGATGCTATAGCTTCTTCCTTGACGTCAGGTCGTCAGGGGTATAAAACATGCAGCCGATGCCATTACATCAGTTTTTCTTGCCCCAGATGTCAGGTGCCCCCACAACAGGAAGCAATTAAATAGTATGGTAAACCCCCATCAAAAAGCAAATACACAAGAAAAAATAAATATATCAACAAGAAGGAAAAGTAGAGCCAGGAGAAGTCAGGGGGCTGGAGGGTGGGTAACCAGGACTGCAACAGTGAATACACCCAAACATCTACATTTATGGTAAGTGTACACAACTGTACTATGTTCTTCGTGTTTCACTGTTGCAGTCATCATATTTGGGTTGATTCTCAAAGCTAAGGAAGGGAGGAGAAAGTTAAAGAGCATTTGGGCCAGCTGTTAAGGCATGCAAGACTGCAGTGGCAAATCCAGCGCTGGATTTAGAAAAGATAGGCATGTGGCAACGCTTGGTAAAGGTATGTACAGAGCTCCAGTTAGCAGCTTCTAAGATGTCCCTGGTAGGGAATCTTCTGAGAAATGCCACAGAGGAAGATGCAGCCCCAGTGGAATGTGATCTTATCCCCGGGTGGGGTAGGTTTTCCATGGTGCTTGTAGCAGAAATTAATGCAATGGGCTAACCATTTGGAAATGGTTTGCTTTGAAATGGCCTTCCCCTCTGCCCCTGCAGCAAAGCTAACTAGCAGCTGGTTCACATGTTCTGATAGGCTTAGTCCTGTCCAAATAGAATCTAAGTTGTCTGTGCACATCCAGAGAGTGCAGTATTCATTCTCCTTTGTTTTGTGGATTAGGGAAAAAGTAGGCAAATGAATGGACTGATTTAGGGCCACAGTAGACACCACCTTGGGCATAAAGGAAGGATTAGTCCTGAGGGAAACCCTGTCCGTATGGAAGATAATGAAGGGTTCCACTGCCATGAGGGCCTGTAATTCAGACACTCTTCTTGTTGAAGTGATGGCTAGAAGGAAGGCTGTTTTCCAAGAAAGGAATTTCAACTCTGCTGTAACAGCTGGCTCAAGGGGGGGGGTGAGCTTTTCCAATACAAAGTTAAGGTCCCAGGCTGGAGTGGGAGCTCTCCCTCTCCTGAGGGGTCTTACATTTTTGAACCCTCTAAGGAATTGCTTTAGCAATGGGTGGGAGAAGGATGGCTCAGTATTATAATGTGCTGAAATGGCAGAGGCATGAATTTTAATTGATGAGAAGGATAGGCCCTTGTGGAGCATTTCTGTTAAGTACTGTAGAATATGAGGTAAGCTGGACACCGTTGTGCCCATCCCCTGAGCCTGGCTCCAGAAACAGCATCTTTTCCACTTTTCAGCATAAAACTTTCTAGTACTAGGCCTCCTTGCCTCCAGAATGACATCCAGTATCTGCTTACTGAGGGATGCTAGAGGAAAGCTCAAGGAATTAGCCAGGCTGCAAGGTTCAGGGTTTGAAGCTGAGGGTGCAAAATCTGGCCAGCCTGCTGGGACAGCAGGGAAGGAGTCTGAGGCAGGTGCCATAGTTGTAGCAGTGTTATGCTGTGCAAGAGGGGGTACCAGTGCTGGCGTGGGCAGTCTGGTGCAATCAGTATTGTCCTTGGCTTGTCCTGTTTGATCTTTAGTAGAACCTTCAAGAGGAGTGGCAGATGGGGAAAGGCATAAACCAAGAGGCTTTCCCAGGTAAAGGACAGGGCATCCACTTTCCAAGCTTGACTGTGGTGAGTTCTTGTGCAGAATTTGTTCAAATGGTAGTTCTGAGGGGAGGGAAAAGTACAGTTTTGTACCTACCATAAATGTAGATGTTTGAGGATTCCATTGCTGCAGTCCTAACTATTGGGTATAGTCCAATACCAGAGTATAAGGCTGGCGTCAGGGCGCATTAGACTGACGTGGCGTCGCCAGGGTACTAATGCGCATGACCGACGCCATATCCTCAGTCTTTTCTTGCCCCAGATGTCAGAAGACCCTAAAAAAACAAGGCCCAAAATACCTGCACCAAAAACATGTACAATATATACAAGAATATATACAAAAATATAAGCATGTAAACTCACCTACACAACCACCTCTAAACACAGAGGGAAGGAGGAGGAGTAATGGAATCCTCGAACATCTACATTTATGGTAGGTACAAAACTGTACTATGTTCTTCTTTCCATTGCTGCAGTCCTAACTATTGGTAGAATCCCAAAGCAGAGGTAAGGGAGGCTGGCAAATCATAAAGAAGTAGGAGCTGACAACATGCAAACAGCTGTGGCAAAACCAGCCCTAGACTTAGAGTAGATAGGAAGGTGATAATGCTTAGAGAAAGTATGCACTGAACTCCAAGTAGCTGCTTCCAAAATATCCTTAGTTGCCACCCCTTAGAAATGCTGTTGAAGTGGCAGTAGCCCTAGTGGAATGAGGCCTAATCCCAGCTGGAATCTCCTTGCCATGATGGGAATAACAAAATGCAATGCAAAAGCCAATCCACCTAGAAATAGTTTGTTTTGACACAGGCTTGCCCTGTGAACTCAAAGCAAAAGAAACAAACAACTGCTGAGACTGCCTAAAATCCTTAGTCCTGCTCAAATAATAGCGCATTGCCTGTGTACATCTAAAGTGTGCAAAATCTTTTCCCCTTTATTTGGGGGTCTGCATAAAAAGTAGGCAAATGAATAGTTTGGTTTAAAGCCACACTAGAAACCACCTTAGGCATAAAGGAAGGATTAGTAATGATACCCTAATCCTTATGGAAAATCAAAATGGCTCTACTGCCATAAGGGCCTGCAACTCAGACACCCTTCTTGCAGAAGTAATAGCCAACAGAAAAGCAGTCTTCCATGACAAGTATTTCAATTCAGCAGTAGCCAAAGGTTGTAGAGTAAGTTTTTCCAACACAAAATTGAGATCCCAAGCAGGAGTAGGAGCTCTACGTGGGGTCTTATATTCTTTGCCCCTCTAAGAAACTGCTTGAACAAAGGATGCGAAAACAATGGTGGGTCACAATCATAGTGAGCTGAAATTGCTGCAGCATGAATCTTAATGGAAGAGAAGGACAAACCTTTGTCCAATAACTCAGTAAGGTATTGAAGAGCCACACTTAAATTAGGCTCAACCTGCAAATTCTTTGCTGTACTCCAAAATAAAAATCTCTTCCATTTTTCCACTTTCCTTGTACTAGGTCTTCTAGCTTCCATAATCACATTTAAAACTTGTTGAGGAAGTTGAGACCTGCTGTGTGTCAACACAGAAGATGCCAGGCTGTTAGATGAAGAGAGTGAAGCTTGACATTGAGCAGATGACCATCCTTCTGAGATAACAGATGAGGAATCAGAGGTAAAGGCCATGGAGGCTTCCTTACCAGACTCCGTAGTAGTGGGTACCAGTGTTGCGAGGCCAATCTGGAGCTATCAAAATCATCCTTGGCCTGTCTTGTCTGACCTTTAATAGTACCTTTGGAAGAAGAGGCAGAGGAGGAAAGGCATACACATGAAGGTTTTCCAACTGAAAGACAGAGCATCCACTTTCCAAGCTGTGTGATGAAACCCCTTTGTGCAATACTGTGGCAGCTGGTGGTTTAGTGGAGAAGCGAACAGATCTATGTCTGGAGTTCCCCATGACACTGTCAATTTTTGAAATACATGAAGATCCAGTTTCCACCGTGGGGATCCATGATTTGTCTGCTTAACACATCTGCTAAGGAGTTCTGTGCTCGGCAGAAACCTTGCCTGAAGAGTTAGTTGCAAGCTTAGCAGTCTCCCATAAAATCATTGCTTGCCTGCATAGAGGATAAGAATGTGTTCCCCTTGCTTGTTGATGTACCACATGACAGTTGTGTTGTCTGTTAGAATCAACACCTGCCCTGGAAGAAGTAACTCCTTGAAAGCCATTAATGCAAACTGGACTGCTAACATCTCCTTCATGTTGATATGTAGATGCTGTAGTCTGGCAGGCCACTTGTCTTGTATCCACTTTCCATTTAGATGAGCTCCCCAAGCAATGTCCGAGGCATCTGTCGTTAAAATCTGACTCGCCTCTGGCGGGCTCACAGAGAGTCCCTTGGTTAGGTGACATTCCTGTGCCCACCACAAAAATTCTTTTGAAGGCAAGGTATTATTTGAATGACAGTGTCCAAATCCTGGCAGTGCTGTGTCCATACATTTTTGAGATACCATTGTAGCTTCCTCATATGCAGTTTGGCATTGGGAAGCACCAGAATACAAGATGCCATGAACCCTAATGCTTGAAGGACTGTCCTTGCAGTCAGCACGGACTGATGAGATAGTTGATGGAAGTAAAGTGATAGACTCTTTTGTTTGTCCGGGGTTAAAAAGGCCATCTGGGCTGCTGTATTCAGTCTCACACCCAGAAAGCACATGTCTTGAGAGGGTACTAGACTGGACTTTATTTCGTTCACAGAATACCCTAGGCATCTTAGCACTGCTATGACATGTTCCAGATGCTGTAGAAGGTCTTCCTTTTCTTGAGCCAGAATCAGGCAGTCGTCCAAGTAAGGATAGATTTGAATTCCTTGAAGCCTGAGGTAAGCTATCACTGGAGCCAGAACCTTTGTGAATACTCTGGTAGATAAGCCAAAGGGCAATGCAGAGAACTGATAATGAGAATTTCCAGCTCAGATACTTCCTGCAACTTAGCCTTATAGGCACATGAAGGTAAGCTTCCTTGAGATCTAAAGTTACCATCCAGTGATCTTTGCCCAGCAGAGGTAAAAGCTGTTGTAACGTCAACATCTTGAACTTGGGAATGTCCAGAAAAGTGTTGAGGAGAGATAAATCCAAAATTGATCTCCACGTGTTCCCCTTCTTTGGTACTAGGCAAGAATAAAATCCTAGGCCCCTTTCTGATACAGGGACTGGCTGAATGGCCCCTATCTGGAGTAACTGAGAAACTTGCTTGTGAGCCTCTTTTCTTTGTGGAGGAGGAACGTCTGGCATGCCTTTGAAAGGGGCATTGTGTGGAAATAAAATCTGTAACCGTGGTGAATGATATCCAACACCCATTTGTCTTGAGTAATTAAATCCCAATTTTCTTTGAAAAGAGACAGTCTTCCTCCCAAAGGAGCTGCCAGACGGGAATCTACTGGCAGCTGAAAAGACAGGTCATTGGGTCTGTTTACGAAAGGACTGACCCCTGCCCTCACCAGAAGTCTGAGCAGGTGAACTCCCTGTTCTAGGCCTAAAAGAACCTTGAGCCCTGCCCCTACCACGTCTAGACCTACCCCTAGACTGGGAATCATAAGCAGGATATGTCCACCCCTTAGCAGGCCAATTTCTACTAAACTTGGTGGCTGCACCTGCAAAAATCTTTAACAGTTTGCATAGACTTAGCTTTGTCCTCCATTTTCTTTAAAACTGCTTCCACAGGCGATCCAAACAACACATCAGACTGTAAAGGAGCATCCAAAATCCTTGTCTTAACATGCTCAGCTAAATTCTGATCCTTCAACCAGGCATGCCTGCGAAGAACAGAACTAGTAGCAGCCACCCTCGAGGAGGCCTGTACAGCATCAAAACCACATTGCAAAGAATGCTTACCCACTTGTTCAGACACATGAACCAAATCCAGCAACTCTTTACACTCAATACCTTCCGCCAAAGCATCCACCTTAGATTTCAATTGTGAAAGAAGATAATTCTGATATTTTAGCATGTGAAACTGACAATTCAATGCTCTCATGGCTAGAGTGGAAGAAGTATACACTTTCTTTCCCCACCTATCCAAAGCCCTTGCCTCTTTATCAGTGGGAACAGGATTTTTAACCACAGAAGCTTTAACACCTTTAGGCCCTTGAGAAATAGTTTCTGGGTCGACTCTTAAACAAATACTTATGAGCTTGGGCACCCTATAATACCTATCAGGCTTAACAGGAGCAGGAGGCAAAGAGTCAGGGTTCAGGGAAGCCTCTGCAAAACATCTTCCACCACATTCAACACAGGAGGAATAGCTAAGGGCCTATGCTGGGGTAAAACAAGAATTCCCTAAGCCTTTTCCTGGAATCAGAGTAATCCTGGCCTTCCCATTTAAAGTGCTCCCTCATGGAATGCAGAGTCTCTGAAAATGAGAAATCCTCAGGAGGAGAAGCTGTAGGAGTGGAATCATCCACATCAGAATCAGAATAAGTAGGATACTCCTGCAAGTCTTCCAGAAGACTCTGAAGCCTCTGAACACTGTTCAAAATTATCAAACTCGGTTCCACCCTAGGCCTCTTATCAGGCGGGCATAGAACCTCTAATCATAGTAATCAAATCTTCTGCCATTTTAAGCATATGTTTCTTAGGTACAGAACCCGAAATGCTAGGAGAAGCCCCCACTGAAGCTGAACTAGGCCTACCTCTCAAAGAAGTTTTGGCAACAGAAGGAGAGGCTCTGACTACCTTGGGAAGAGAGGGAAGAACAGTTACCTGAGAAGCCCCCTCAGCCTGGCCTACCTCCTGAGAAGGCACATCCTGTAACAGTAAAGTTTCTGCCTGAGACTCCATGGAAACTCCTGGCAAAATCTCTGGCTCCACTGAGCCTTCTAAAGAACCGACGTCCGGGACTGCCGGTTCATCAACCCTAGGCTTCACTGTTTTGTCCTTGCGCTTCTTGGGCGCCGGAGCATCCGACGGCATTTTATAATTGCAACGCTTCCCAAACACTAACCTGGCACAGTCTAACCTCCTCTTAATAGTGCGTTTGTTAAACCTAGCACAAGAGCGGCAACCAACAACGTCGTGCTCAGGCCCTAAACAAGGTATACACAAGGTATGGTAATCCCTATGAGGTATCTGTTTCCCACAAGAAATACAGTTATTCACTTTTTCTGACATCCGTAAAATACTGAGGCAAGAAAAACCAAAATGTTCTAACGGGTACTTAGCCAACTCTGTTTCGGTCTGAAACTCCGGTTTCGGAAATATTTCAGAACGCCAACCTGCACTCGCAAAACTGCTTCTGCATCGGACCATGCGGCAAAAGACTGAGGATATGGCGCCGGTCATGCGCATTAGTACCCTGACGGTCTAATGCGCCCTGACCGACGCCAGCCTTATACTCTGGTATTCGGGACTATACCCAATAGTTAGGACTGCAGCAATGGAAAACGAAGAACATCAGCTCTACCTCTGGAGTCCCCCATTTGTTCCTCAAGAGGTTGAATATTTTGGGTTCTAGTTTCCATTCGTGTGGGTCCATGAGATTTCTGCTTAAGTTATCTGCCAGTGAATTTAGTTTGCCTGGTAGGAATTGTGCTTGTAGGTGTACTTGGCAGCTCAAGGCTGTGTCCCACAGACACATGGCTAGTCTGCAAAGAGGGTATGAGTGGGTTCCCCTCTGCTAATGTACCACATAACTGTGGTGTTGTCAGTCTTTACCAATAGTTGTCCTGTAAGAATATGGTCTTTGAAGGCTGTCAGAGCATTCTGTACAGCTAACAATTCATTTTGATTGGTATGCAGGTGCATCTGTCTCAGGTTCCATTTGCCCTGAAAGCACTGCCCTGCCATGTGAGCCACCATGCATAGTCTGATGTGTCTGTTAGGGTTTGGGCGGCAGCGGGGTAGAGTGAAAGGGAGTCCCTTGTTGTGGTAGTAGGCCTCTCTCCACCAAAGGAACTCTGTTTTGATACAAGGAATGATAGAAATCATAGTTTCCAGGTCCTGAGAATGTTGACACCACAGGCTTTTTAGATACCATTGGAGTTTCCTCATATGCAGTCTTGCATATGGAATTAGTAGAATGCAAGAGGCCATGAACCCCAGTGCTTGCAGTACTTTCCTTACAGATAGCTAGGGTTTTGTGGCCAATAGTCTGAAGTAGGTTGTCAAATAAACTTGTTTCTCAGGAGTGAGGTATGCCATCTGGGAAGTTGTGTTCAAGCTTGCTCCCAAGAATACAATCTGTTGGCAGGGTACTAGGTGAGATTTATTTTTGTTGATGGCGTACCCCCAGTGAGGTTCGAAGTTTCTTTACGAATGCCAGGTGTTGTAATAGCAAGTTCTGGCTTTCTGCCTGAATCAGACAATCGTCCAAGTATGGGTAAATTTGAATATTTCTCTGCTTGCAAAATGCAATGGCTGGAGCTAGACACTTTGTGAACACCCTGGGTCCAGTAGATAAGTCAAAGGGAAGTGCAGAGAACTGAAAGTTCATGGAGCCCACCCTGAAACTTAGGTATTGTCTCTGCAGGATCCTCTTATTGGGATGTGCAGGTAAGCTTCCTTTAAGTCTAGGGTTGTCAGTCAGGCATCCTTGGCAAGCACAGGAAGAAGCTGTTGAAGAGTTAGCATTTTGAATTTTGGAACCACCAGAAAGGTGTTGAGAAAAGAGAGGTCCAGGATAGGATGCCAGGAGTTGTCTTTTCTGGGTACCAGAAAAAGTCTTGAATAAAAGCCTTGTCCCCTTTGTTCTGCTGGTACAGTCTGAATAGCCCTGATACTGAGAAGAGAGAGAACCTGCTGTTGGGACTCTGCCCATTGATTTGGGGGTAGGTCTGGCCAACCATTTGTGGTTGGTAGTGCGTGGAAGTGGAATCTGTATCCTTGGGAAACTATGTTCAAAACCCATTTGTCCTGGGTAATGAGTTCCCAGTTTTTTGCATGCAGGGCGAGCTTTCCTCCTAAGAGAGCAGGTAGTTGAGCGGGGCTTGGAAAGTTTAAGGTTAAGTCATTGTGCTATTTTTCCATAGGGGGGTGGCTTACAACTCCCTTCTTTGGAAGTGGGAGCCTCCCACTGCTTAGATCTGTGCATAGTCTGAGACTGTAGTCTAGGTGGTCTGCTGTTCCTGGGTTTGAACTTGTAGGAAATCTTTAACAGTTTGCATAGATTTAGCTTTTTACTCCATCCTTTTGCAGAAGACTTCTGCTTTGTTGCCAAAAAGGCGGTCTTGGTTTAAGGGAGCATCCAGTAATTTAGCTTTAACATGATCTGGCAAGTTTTGTTCCTTAAGCCAAGCATGCCTGCTAAGTACAGACACAGTGACAACAGCCCTGCAAGATGCTTCTAAAGCATCAAAACCACATTGCAAAGTATGTTTACCAACTTGTTCTGCAGAATGCATTAAATCTTGCAATTCTTTGTATTCAGTAGAGCCAGGAATCAACAATTTTCTGTCTAAGTAGTCCCATAATATGCTGCTGATACTTTAACATATGAAACTGGCAATTTAAAGCCCTAATGGCCAAGGAAGCAGAAGTGTACACCTTCTTACCCCATCTGTCCAACGCTCTAGAATCTCTATCAGAAGGGGTAGGATTTTTGGCAGCAGTAGGCTTAATGCCTTTTGGTCATTGGGAAATAGCCTCTGGATCTGCAGAAGGATTCTTGAAGAGGAACTTGTGAGAGTCGGGTAATCTGTAGTACCTGTCAGGTTTTCTGGGAGCTGGAGGTAAAGTGTCTGGGGTAAGGCTAGATTCCAAGAAAGCATCATCTACAATGTCCAGAACAGGAGGGATAGCTAAAGACATGTTGAGGTAGGAGTAAGAATTCCCTAAGTCTCTTTTTGGACTCCCCCTAATTAAGGTAATAAGGTAATAAGGTCTTCAGCCATTCTAAGCATTTGTTTTTGAGGCATATGGGCCTGAGCCTGCAGTTTGGTCATTGGTTTTCTAGGCATAGTGCGAGTTTTTGGCCTGAATGAAAACAATGACGTTGGTTTAATATGAATGTCTGTAGGCATGACTACACCCTCAGAAGCCAGTGCCTGCACAGCGGCTCCGGACCCATCCAAGGTAGAGACATCCGCAGGTTCCATAGTCGAAGAAGCATCTCCTGGCATACCGGACTCTGAATGGGTCTCAGCAGAGGCCTGCAAATCTGAAGTAGCGGGTATTAGGGGCTGCGAATGGGCCAGAGTACCGGCAGACTGGCGACTAGTTTAACGGAAGTGTCGTCGGCAGTTTTGGACCTATGCGGTCTGTCTTTATCCTTACATTTTTTCAGAAGATCGGTAGTCAGACGGCTTAACGAAGCCATTTCAGAGTAGACAGATCGAGTATGAAAGTAAATGGCTGCAAAAATAGCCTGATGACAAATAGTTTCGGTGTTGAACAATGCACAAAACAGACGAGGGAAGTAGTGGTCTGGGCCTAAACAGGGGATGCAGTAAGAATGAAAATTTCTATGAGTTTTTTGCTTTCCACAGGTAAGACAATTGTTAACTTTTACTGACATCGGTTAGAGCAAGAAAAAGGATCCCCAACGGGGTACTTATCTTTTTGGAAGACTTCGGGTCTGAAACCCAAAAATGAAAATTTCAGGAGTTGGCCGACCGGCACTTGCGAACTGCTTCTTCTTCAGGCATTGCATGGCCAGAAAGACTGATGTAATGGCGTCGGCTGCATGTTTTATACCCCTGACGTCAAGGAAGAAGAGAGCATCCAATGCAGAAATCCAAAGACTCTGGTATTCAGGCCGGCTGAGGGCTACCTGCATGCAGATAACCCAAATGTGATGACTGCAACAGTGAAACTTGAAGAACATCACACACAACCAACCTACTTAATACTGACACTCTAAACACGCACACCTATGGAGTAGAGAGGGCCTGTACCAGACAACTTTACAACAATTTTTTTTTTTATGTATACAACTGACGAACAGCGATTGGGAGAGGAATACGGAACTAAAGGCAACATGCACACACTGTCTGGAGGGAAAAAAAAAAACGATCAAAAAGTCACTTACTAGTAACCCAACACTTGGAGCTACAGAGATCACGATGCTGATGCACGAAGCGGCAAATGAGATCTGGGGAAAGGTAGGAGATGGTGATGGGTTATGGGTAAGGTTAGGAGCTTGGAGTTCAGAGCAGATGCTTGAAAAGCTGCCGGCTCAGATCCGATATGGATCCGAATATCCACAGGTTTCAGATAAAATGAAGTTAACTACTTCAGATAGAAGCTTTTCAGCCATGCCTACAGAAGAAAAAGAAAAAACAAACAAAAACTTTCTTCTTAAAATATAACAGACCCCCTCACCACACTAGACTAAAAAAGGGGGGGGGGGCACCACAGACTAACTACTACTACAAACCTACACAGGATGCCAAAGCGATAGGAGGGGAGGAAGGGTACCTATACTAATCTGAAACGGCTAAATTAACAAATAATTTTTGAAAACCTACAGTCAAAAAACACCTTGCTAGCTGCAGTTCTAGAGACACAATGTTTGACAAATCGTGGCAAACGATCTGGAGATGGAAGGCAAGGGAGGTGTATTATGGGTAAGGGGAGGAGTCTGGAGCTTGGAGCTGATCCTAGTAATCTTTGCTGGCTCAGATCCGATATGGATCCATATTCCCACAGGTTGAAGATCAAATGAAGTAAACTACTTTAGATCAAAAGTTCCTGGTTTAATAAAGTATGTAGTAATTTTGCTTTGACATGGTCTGGCAAGATTTGTTCCTTCAGCCAGGCATGCCTTCTCAGTACAGACCCAGTGACAGCAGCCCTGCAAGATGCTTCTAAAGCGTCAAAACCACACTGCAAAGTGTGTTTACTGACTTGGTTTGCAGAATGCATTAACTCTTGTAAATCTATTTTCTGCAAAATCTGGAAGCAACAACATTTTTTGTTTAATTAGTTCCATAACATGCTGCTGGTACTTCAACATGTGAAACTGGCAATTCAAAGCCCTGATAGCAAGAGTTGCAGAGGTATATACCCTTCTTGCCCCATCGGTCCAAAGCCCTCAAATCCCTGTCCGAAAGGATAGGACTTTTGGCTGAAGTATCATTAGTACCTTTATGTCCCTGGATCCGCAGTGGGACTCAGAGAAATTTGTGAGAGTCAAGTACCCTTTAGTACCCGTCAGGCTTTTTAGGAGCTGGTGGTAAAGTATCAGGATTAAGACTGGATTCCATGAAAACATCATCTACAATATCCAGGACAGGGGGCATAGCTAGAGGCCTGTGCTGAGGCAAGTCTAAAAATTCTCTGAGTCTCTCTTTGGATTGTGGGTAGTCCTGGCATTCCCAGCGGAAATGCTCTCTTAAGGTATGCAAGGTTTCACCAAAAGAAAAATCCTCTGGAGGGGAGGCAGAGGGAATGGAATCCTCATAGGTATATAAGGGTATGTCCTGGTAATCAGATGGATCACAGTCATCGGACTCATGGTCTGTTGAATCAGAAGTGAAATCAATTCTTTGTCTTTTAGAGGGGGAAGGCTGGCTTCCCCTAATTAGAGTTATAAGGTCTTCAGCCATTCTAAGCATTTGTTTCTGTGGCATGGGAGCTTGAGCATGCACTTTGGTCATCGGTTTTCTAGGCGTAGTGCGAACTTTGGGCATGAGAAACTCGGTTGTTTTAGTCTGAAAAAAAGTAATCTGTTGAATACGAACATCGGAAGATCGGAATACACCCTCAGAAGCCGGTGCCTGCACAGCGGCTCTGGAACCATCCAAGGTAGAGACATCCGCAGGTTCCATAATCGAAGAAGCATCTCGCGGCATACCAAACTCCGAATGAGTCAGCAGAGGCCGGCGAATCTGTAGAAGCAGGTATCAGGGACTGCGAATGCGCCTCACTGAGTACCGGCAGACTGGCGACTAGTTTAACGGAAGTGTCATCGCCAGTTTTGGACCTATGCGGTCAGTCTCTGTCTTTATCCTTGCATTTTTTTGGAAGATCGGTAGTCGGATGGCTTACGGAAGCCATTTCTGAATACGGAGAATGAGAGCGAAAGAATTTAGCAACAAAGAAAGCCCAACAATGAATAGTTCGGGCGTTAAACAAGGCACAAAACCAACAGCGAGGGACGTTGTGGTCTTGGCCTAAACAGGTGATGCAGTAAGAAAGAAAATCTCTGAGATATTTGCTTTCCACAGGTAAGACAATTGTTAACTTTTTCTGACATCAGCTAGAGCAAGAAAAAAGAATCCCCAACGGGGTACTTAGCTATAGAAGACTTCAGGTTTGAAACTCGAAATACGAAAATTTCAGGTAGCAGCCAACCGGCACTTGCAAAAGTACAGTTGTGTACACTTACCATAAATGTAGATGTTCGAGTGTATTCACTGTTGCAGTCATTACATTTGGGTAATCCTGCTGGCAGGTTGCCCTCAGTCGGCCTGAATTTCAAAGTCTTGGGTCCTGCGTTGGCTGCTGTCACCTCTTCCCTCACGTCAGGCCGTCAGGGGTATAAAAGAAGAAGCCGACGCTATTTTCTTTAGTTATTCTTGCCCCAGATGTCAGGTGCCCCCAAAAAGGGTAGCCAAAATATATCTATATATATGTACAGCAACAAATGCATCAATATAAATTTTACCTTCATTTATAAGCAAATACACCACAAAGGTTGTATAAATCAGAGAAGGAAAGATAAGATCCATAGACAAAAAAGGGGGATGGATGGTGGGTAACCTGGACTGCAACAGTGAATACACTCAAACATCTACATTTATGGTAAGTGTACACAACTGTACTATGTTCTTCGTGTTTCACTGTTGCAGTCATTACATTTGGGTAGAGTCCCAAAGCTAAGGTTGGGGAGGCTGGGTTTAAACAGCAGAAGGGGAGACTATGAGGCCCTGCAAAACTGCAGTGGCAAAGCCTGCCCTGGATATAGAGTAGAGAGGCAAATGACTGTGCTTTGTGAAGGTGTGCACCAAACTCCAAGTGGCTGCCTCTAAAATCTCCCTGGTTGGTACTCCCCTAAGAAAGGCTGCAGAAGTGGCTGCCGCTCTGGTGGAATGTGGCCTAATGCCCATTGGGACTGGCTTGCCATGGTGTAAGTAGCAAAAACGAATGCAGTGACCCACCCACTTTGAAATGGTCTGTTTTGAGACAGCCTTTCCTTGTAAACATGTGGCATATGCCACCAGTAACTGATCCGTCTTTCTGAAAGCTTTGGTTCTGTCCAAGTAGAATCTAAGCTGTCTGTGTACGTCCAAAGAGTGCAGAATTCTCTCCCCCTTGTTCTATGGCTTTGGGAAGAAAGTTGGCAGATGAATAGTTTGGTTGTGGGCCACACTGGAAACCACTTTAGGCATAAAAGTTGGGTTTGTCCTCGGGGAGACCCTGTCTGTATGGAAAATGATAAAAGGTTCCACAGCCATAAGAGCTTGTAGCTCTGAAACCAGTCTTGCACAAGTAATTGCTAGTAGCAGAGCTGTTTTCCAAAATAAAAACTTTATAATCAGCAGTAGCAGCTTGTTCAAAAAGTGGCAGGGTGAGCTTTTCCAAGACACAGTTGAGGTCCCATGCAGGTATTGGCAATCTCCTTGGTGGCCTTAAATTTTTTGCCCCTCTGAGGTACTGCTTTAATAATGGATGAGAAAAAAGTGGTGGCTCAGAATTGTAGTGAGCCAAAATGGCTGATGCATGAATTTTGATTGATGAAAAAGATAGGACTTTGACCAACATCTCAGTTAAGTATTGCAATATCTGAGGAATATTTGGGACCTCTGCATCAATTCCTTTTGTTTGGTTCCAAGCACAGAATCTCTTCCATTTTCCAGCATAAGACTTTCTAGTACTAGGCCTTCTGGCTTCCAAGATGACATCCATCACTGCTTTGCTGAGGGGTGTATTTTGTATGGCTACATGATCCGCCATGCTGCCAAGTTTAATGTCTGGAGTTAGCTGTGCAGGATATGATTGTTTTGCTGGGACAGCAGATGAGGTATTTGAGGTAAAGTCCAAGCTGGGTACAGAGACAAGTTCCTTAAGACTGGATACTAGTACTGGTGTGGCCAGTCTGGGGCAATCAGTATCATCTTTGGCTTCTCCTGTCAGACCTTATGGAGTACCTTGGGGAGGAGAGGCAAGGGTGGAAAAGCATATACTGACAGGTTTTCTCAGCTGAAAGAAAGGGCATCCACTTTCCATGCTTGTCCGTGGTAAATCCTTGTGCAGAATCTCTGTAATTGATGATTGTGAAGGGAGGCAAACAGATCTATGTCCGGACATCCCCACATCTTTGTTATCATGCTGAAGACTTGCAGATCCAGTTTCCATTAGTGGGGATCCATAAGGTTTCTGCTTAGCTTGTCTGCCAGAGTATTTTTCTTTCTTGGCAGGAATTGTGCCTGCAGATTATTTGGTAAGTCAAAGCTGTGTCCCACAGAGTCATAGCTAGGGGGTAAGAATGTGTGCCCCATTTGTTTATATACCATATGACCGTGGTGTTGTCTGTCTTTATCAGCAATTGTCCTGGATGAAGAAGGTCCTTGAAGGCTGTCAGGGCATTTTGAAGAGCAAGCATCTCTTTTTGATTGATATGTAGATGCAAGTGACTTGAAGACCATATTCCGTGAATGCATCTTCCTTCCATGTGTGCCCCACAGGCATACTCTGATGCATCCGTTATTTGCCTGGCTGGCGGTAGTGTGAATGTTTGTCCCTTGTTCTCGTGACAAGTCTTTGCCCACGATCGAAACTCTTGTTGTAGGCAGGGAATGAGATTTATGATTGTTTCCAGGCTGTGACCATGTTAATTCCAAACACTTTTTAGGTACCACTGAAGTTTCCTCATATGCAGTCTTGCATATGGAATTAGTAGGATGCAGGATGCCATGAAACCCAAAGCCTGCAGAATTTTTCTTGCAGATAACTGGGCCTTTGTTGCCAACATTTTGAAATAGGTAGTCAGTTGACATTGTTTGTCTGGCATGAGATAAGCCATCTGGGTAGTTGTATTTAAGCTTGCACCTGGTAGCATATTCATCAAATCTGTTTGACATGGCCTTGTATGTTAGGCAGTAGGTCACCTGAGCAAGGTTAGTGACACTGAATAGAGCTGGAGTTCTTTCAGTGGGGGCAGCATAGGATTTTTTGAGACCCTTTATCCTTTTTTGGTGAGGAACTTTCTCTCCAGCTCAGCTGCTGCATGCGTCAGATATCTGGAATTACATTCATTGGGCATTGTACTCACTGATGAGGATGAGTGATGCAAAGGAGAAGGGACTTCCATGACCTCCTGATCCTAAGATGAGGTCATGATAATGATAAGGTGGGCAATGGTCTACTTTACTACTTACTTAACATGGGTCGAATGACAAGTCACAGATAACCCATCTGAAAGTCCCTGATAACTTCTGATTTGTTCTTTCTTGGATTGCCTTTTTTTGGGTAAGCTAGGGGTAACCTTGTTTTTTTCCCGGCTTGGCTATGCATTTTTTGCATTTAACGGCACCTAAGAATGCCTTATTATCTCTCGAGAGGATACAAGGTTTGATTTCTTTTTGTTGACTGTGTACCCTAAGCATGTTAACAGCCTTTCCACAAATCCCAGATGTTGAAGAAGAGCGACTCTGTCCTCTGCTTGAATCAGGCAGTCGTCCAAGTAAGGAAATATTTGTATTCCTCTTTGTCTGCAGAATGCAATTATTGGTGCCAGGCACTTTGTAAAGACCCTGGGCACAGTAGATAAGCCAAAGGGCAGTGCAGAGAATTGGTAGTGCATTGAACCAGCCTTGAATCTGAAGTATCTTCTGCATGATTGTCTGATTGGGACATGCAGGTATGCCTCTTTTAGGTCTAGAGTCACACGCCAAGTATTCTTGCCCAGCATGGGCAGTAGCTGCTGCATGGTTAAAACTTTGAATTTGGGAATATCCAGGAATGTATTCAGAATAGATAGGTCCAGTATCGGCCTCCAGGCCTTGTCCTTTCTGGGTACCAAAAATAGTCTTGAATAAGAACCTTGTCCCAGTTCTTTCTGGTACTCGTTGAATGGGCCCCATGATCATGAGGGATGAGACATGTTTTTGTGCCTCTGCCCATTGATTTTTTGGCAGATCTGGCCAGCCGTTTGCCTTTGGCAGAGTATGAAAATGGAATTTGTAGCCTTGTGACAATATTTAGAACCCACTTGTCTTGGGTTATCATGTACCAATCTTGAGCAAAATGAGCTAATTTCCCCCCTAAGGGTGCTGTCAGATGATACGCGCTTGGTGCAGGCAGGGGGAAGTCATTGGATTGTTTCCTGAATGCTTGTGATTTTTCTTCTCCAACTTTGGAGGTAGAAGCGCCCCACTGCTTAGATCTGTAGGAACCTTGCGACAGATCTGCCCCTTGGGCGTCTGAATCTGCCCCTTTGAGGTCTGTCTGACACTGGAAAGGACCAATTCTTTGTAGGCCAGTGTCTACTAAACTTAGGTGGCTGTACTTGTAAGAAATCTTTAACAGTTTGCATAGATTTAGCTTTGTCCTCCATTTTCTTTAAGACCTCTTCTGCCTTGACCCCAAACAAACTTTCAGACTGTAAAGGTGCATCTAGTAATTTGGCTTTAACATGATCAGGCAGATTTTGTTCTTTTAACCAAGCATGTCTCCTAATTACAGTATCAGTAACAGCGGTCCTGCAGGAGGCCTCCAAAGAATCAAAACCACTTTGCAAAGTATGCTTTCCAACCTGTTCAGCTGCATGCAATAAATCCTGCATCTCCTTGTTTTCCTGACTCTCTGAATTTGACATTTTCTGTTTAAGCAACCCCATGAGGTGTTGCTGAAATTTTAGCATGTGAAACTGACAATTTAATGCCCTTATGGCCAAAGTTGTAGAAGTGTAAACCTTCTTTCCACATCTATCCAATGCACTAGAATCCCTATCAGAGGGGGTAGGGTTTTTGGCAGTGGAAGCCTTAACACCCTTGGGACCCTGTGAAATAATTTCAGGGTCAGCAGCAGGGTTTTTAAAAAGAAATTGGTGAGAGTCAGGGACCCTGTAATATCTGTCAGGCTTAACAGGGGCTGGAGGTAGGGAGTCAGGGGATAGACAAGACTCCGAAAACACATTATCCACAATATCTAACAGGAGGAATGGCCAGAGGTCTGTGCTGGGGTAGAAGGAAATCCCTGAGCCTCTTTTTGGAATCTGAAAAATCTTGGCCTTCCCAATGAAAATGCTTCCGCATGGAATGTAAGGTTTCCCCAAAAGAATAATCCTCAGGAGGAGATGCTGAAGGGATGAATTCTTCAGCATCAGAATCCTCGTAGGGGGGGTAAAGAGTATCCCTGATCAGAAGGGGAATCAAAAGAAATGAAACCTGATCTGAAGATTCATAGTCAAAGTCTTGCCTAGGCCTCTTATCCAGAGGGGGATGGGAACCCCTGATCAAGGTAATCAAGTCTTCGGCCATTTTGATAATCTGTTTTTTGGGCATAGAGGCCTGTACATGTGGTTCTTGGCTTTGTCTCTTTTCCTTGAGCGATGCTTTAGTCTTTGCTTTGGAAACGGTTTTAACATAGAAATGTTTAGGCCTGAATACACCCACAGAATCCGGTACCTGCTCAGTGGCTCCTGACCCATCTGAGGGATTAACTTCCGAGGCTCCAATACCTTGAGTAACTGGCTGCAAGGCCAACTCCACGTGGGAATCGGTAGCAGCCTGGGACTCTAAAGTAGCGGGTGTCAGGGGCTGCGAAAGCACCTCACTGAGAACCGGCAGACCTGCGACTAGCTTAGGAGCTGTTTCGTCGTCAGTTTTGGGCCTCGGTTGTTTTTCTCTGTCCCTTTCTTTGCGGTTTTTGTAAACTCCGGTAGTCGGATGGCTATCCGACAACATTTCAGGGTAATTAAACCTTTTGCCAAAAAACTGCAATGCAAAGTTGTACCGACACTTAATAGTGCGTTTATTAAATCTAGCACAAAACCGACAACCAGCAACGTTGTGATCAGGGCTTAGGCAAGGAATACAGTAAGAGTGGAAGTCCTTGTGAGGTATTTGCTTACCACAAGAAATACAATTATTAACTTTTTCTGACATTGGACTGGAGCAAGAAAAGGAAAAAGTTTCCCCAACGGAGTACTTAGCTACACTGAAGACTTCGGTCTGAAACTCGAACACGAAAATCTCAGGAGTCGGCCGACCGGCACTTGCAAACTGCTTCTGCTTCGGGCACCACGCGGCAAGAAAGACTAAAGAAAATGGTGTCGGCTTCTTCTTTTATACCCCTGGCGGCCTGATGTCAGGGAAGAGGTGACAGCAGCCGACGCAGGACCCAAGACTTTGGAATTCAGGCCGACTGAGGGCAACCTGCCAGCAGGATTACCCAAATGTAATGACTGCAACAGTGAAACACGAAGAACATCTGCTTCGGGCTCCCGCATGGCAAGCAAAGCTGGTGTAATGGTGTCGGCTGCATGTTTTATACCCCTGATGACCTGACATCATGGAAGAGGCGACAGCATCCGATGCAGAAATCCCAAGACTCTGGTATTTGGGTCGACTGAGGGCTACCTGCAGGCAGATAACCCAAGTGTGATGACTGCAACAGTGAAACACGAAGAACACCTCTTGGCTCTATCCAAGTAGAACAGTAGGCCCTAGGGCCTATATAAGCCTAGCCAAAAGAGGTTCCCTGGCTTTCGTCACCCAAGAAAATTATTCTCCTGTGCCCCTGTCGAGCAGAGCCACAGAAGTGATCCCCTGGGTGAATTTCCTGTTTCCCATCCAATTCTTAAGATTTCTCTTAAAGAGGGCTAATGAGGAGCTTTGCTTGACATGAATGGGTAGTCTGTTCCAGAGCATGGGAAGTCTCTGGGACAAGAATCTATCCCTCCAGCATGTTCTGTTTATTGTGGTGACGAGGTTTAGGTCCCTGGAGTGTGTGGCCAGGAGAGAGTGGGATTTCTATAAGTGTAGCATGTCCATCAGATCTGGGTTAGACATGGCTGTGTATGTTAGGCAGAGGTCGCCTCTAAGTAGGCTATATGCGATTGAGTACAGCCGGAGCTTCTGAGACGATCTGCATAGGGCATTTCTTTGAGGCCGGTAATCCTCTTTGTGAGGCATTTCTGCGGCCTTTCCAGTTGTTGTAGATGTCTAGTGAGGTACATACCAAAAGAGGCATTGTACTCTATATAATAGGTGTAATGAGTGACGAGTACAAGGGAACAATGACCTCTTTTTTTCCTGGATGAGAAACCTTTGTTGATGCGGTGTGCCATGTAGAAGGATTTCCGGACTACTGAGGCGATGTGATTATCAAATGAGAGACTACTGTCCACCTGTGTCCCAAGGTCTCTTATCACACTTTCGGTGTTAAGGAGACTACCCACCTATGTGGCAGCTCATGGGTACAGAGTTTTTACCAAAGGGGATGACAATGCACTTTTTGGCATTGAGCTTGAGGCCATGGCTTTGACACCAAGCATCTGTCTCAGTGAGGCCCTTTTGTAGGATGTCCACATCGTTAGGAGTTTCAATTATGGCTCCTAGTTTGCAGTCATCTGTGAACTACACTCGCAAAAGACCTTCTGTGTTAGCCTGTATTTCAGAGTAGATACCAAACAGGAGAGGACCCAGGACTGAACCCTGTGGTACTCCACTTGTCACTGGTCTGAAGTCGGATTTGGAGTCTTCTACTTTCACAGTGTGGGTTCTGTCAGTGAACCAGTTGGCAACCCATCTTGTGACAGTGATTTATACCTAGTTTATCTATAATTCCAGAGTGGCGGATGGTGTCAAAAGCCTTGGCGAGATCTAGATAGGGTGTGTGAACCACCTTACCCTCGTCTACGGCTTTGGAGACTGCTTCAAAATAGTCAATCAGGTTTAGGAGACATGATCTGTCTTTTATAAACCCGAACTGGGAGGGGTCCACAGTTTGGAGATTACCAATGTCTTTGTTTATAAGTTCCATGATGATACGTTCCATGGCCATGCAGACTAGGGTCGTTAGGCTAATGGGGCAGTAGTTCTCGGGGTCCGTGGTGGCTCCCCCTTTGTGGAGTGGAACAACTGTCACTGTGTGCCATTCAGTGGGCACAAAGCCGGAGGTGAGGCTATGATTGAACATGGTGCTTAGGTGGGGGTGCCAGTTCATTCTGCAGTTCTTGTAGAACGCAGCCTGGGATGTTGTCAGGTCCCATGGATGATGTGTTCTTAGCTTTGGAGAGTGTGTTTTTTACCTGTGCAGCCATGACTACAGGAATTTTGCATTCTTCCAGTATAGTGATGGGCCCTTTAGGGGGTGGGGGTGGGGGTAAAGTTAGCACTGAACCTATCTGCCAGGATGTTGGCAATATCAGTTGGTTCTGTATCTTAAGTGCCACTGTGCAGTAACTAAGAGCAGATCTGAGTGTTGCCATTGAGATTCTTGACATAGCTATAGAATGGTTTGTGGTTGTCTTTAGAAAGTACAGTTTTGTACCTACCATAAATGTAGATGTCCGATAGGCATGCATCTGCAGTCCTTACAAATGGGTTGTCCTGTCGTCAGGCAGCCCTTCGGTCGGCCGGATTCCAAAGTCTGGGTCTGGCCTCGGCTGATGTCGCACTTCACCTGACGTCATAGCTGCAGTTATTCGGGTATAAAGGTATCAGCCGACGCCATCTTCCTCAGTGTTTCTTGCCCCAGATGCCAGGTGCCCTCTAGGAAGGCTAATTTTGGATAATTGCAAAAGTTTCCAAATAAAAGAGAGCAAATAAAAATAAACATGTATATACATATATACAAACAAATACACCATAATAGATTCCCCCAGCTAGCTAGAAGATGGGTAAATACCCTAGGAGTACCTCAGAGGGGAAGGAGGGAGGGTAATCCTGACTGCAGATGCATGCCTATCGGACATCTATATTTATGGTAGGTACAAAACTGTACTATGTCCTTCAAGGATGCATCTGCAGTCCTTACAAATGGGTAGAATACCATAGCCAAACTGGGGGAGGAGGAGTAATAAGATTATGGTGTAAACAAATGAAGAAACGTTCCAATGAATTACAAAACTCCAAAAGCCAGGCAAATAATCCAGAATAGCTCCACAAAAAGACTCTCACTCTCCAAAGATATTTTTTAAGCGCTTTCATCCACTTTTATTTACGTGAACTTCCTCAGAAACAATGAATGTGAAAAAACATATTGTTTAAGTACAATTTCCACAGGAAATGATGTCATTTGAAGAAATAATAATAAATGAATGAATCTCATTCAACATTCTTTTACAATGAAACACATTCCATGTCATTCATTTTCTATTTGTTAAAAAATCTTTCTGTAACAAATAGTGACCTGCTGACTGATTTTTTACTATGAAATAATTATGTAAATGTATGTGTATCCAATTTTATGAATTCTAAATTGGTTAATTCATGTACAAATATATGTAAATGAATAAATAAATAAATAAATAAACTAATTCACTAAGTGTTTGTTTGATCTTTGTGGTAAATACTAATAAATAACATTTAAAAATGTCTTATCATGTAAATGTATTGTGTTTTGTTTACCAGTTATCTGTATATTAAAAAACATTTTAAATTAATCATCTCGTTTAAACCTGGTGTTTGGTCAGCTCCAAAACAATGCATTGGCCAGGCATGCAATCACCTGCAAAGATTTTAAGAAGTTTGAATTTTTTATTTTAGATAGGGTTAAGAAAGAATTATTTTCAGGGGACCTGAATAACATCTTAGAATGTAGGGAATCCCTGTGGCAACTGGTAAAAAATCAGTCAGCAGGTCACTATTTGTTACAGAAAGATTTTTTAACAAATAGAAAATGAATGACATGGAATGTGTTTCATTGTAAAAGAATGTTGAATGAGATTCATTCATTTATTATTATTTCTTCAAATGACATCATTTCCTGTGGAAATTGTACTTAAAGATTATGGTGTAGTTAAGATCCCTTACAAAACAGCAGTGGCAAAACCTGCTCGGGATCTGGAGTATAAGGGTAAATTATAATGCTTGGCAAATGTATGCACGGAGCTCCAAGTAGCAGCCTCTAAAATGTCTTTGGCAGCCACTCCTCGTAAAAAAGCTGTGGTAGTGGCTGTAGCCCTTGTAGAGTGAGGTCTGATGTTTTCTTTCCATGGTAAGAGTAACAAAATCTAATGCAATTTCCTATCCACTTAGAGATTGTCTGTTTTGAAATTGCTTTTCCTTCCATTCCTGTTGCATATGCTACCAGTAGCTGGTCAGTTTTTCTATTGCTCTTGGTCCTGTCCAGGTAGTAACGTAATTGTCTATGTACATCCAAGGTATGCAACAGTCTTTCTCCCCTGTTCTGTGGGTTGGGGAAGAATGTAGGCAGGTGGATAGCTTGGTTTAAAGATACCCTGGAGACCACCTTTGGCATAAAGGTAGGATTAGTTCTCATGGACACTATCTTGATGGAAGATCAGGAAGGGTTGTACTGCCATTAATGCCTGTAGTTCAGAAACCCTTCTTGCTGAAGTGATTGCAAGCAGAAAAGCAGTTTTCCATGATAAGTACTGTAATTCTGCTGCTGCTGCTGGCTCGAAAGGAGGGAGTGTCAACTTTTCTAGCACAAAGTTCAAGTCCCATGCTGGCAATGGTGGCTTCCTAGGTGGTTTTACATTTTTAATTCCTCTCAGAAACTGCCTGAGCAGAGGATGTGAGAAGACTGGAGGATCCAAGTTGTATTCTGCTGAAATAGCTGATGCATGAATCTTAATGGAGGAATAGGACAGGCCATTGTGGAAGAGCTCTGCCAAGTATTCCAGGATGTTAGCTATGTTTACCAGTGACACATTTTCCCATTTTGCAGTACTCCAAATGAGATATCTTTTCCATTTTGCTGAATAGTTTTTTCTTGTTGAGGGTCTGCGAGCCTCCAAGATAATGTCTTTAACCCTTTGAGATAAATCTGGGTTATTCGGTCTTATGCAATGTTCCAGGCAGCCAGCTGCAGTGTTTTCAGGTTTGGATGCAGGGTATGGAAGTTGTTTTGTGTTAACAGTAAGGGAACTAGGGGCAGAGGCCATATTTGTTCCCGAGACATACTCCTCAGTAATAGGTACCAATGTTGCCTTGGCCAGTCTGGAGCTATCAGGATTATCCTTGGACGGTCTTCTTTGATCTTCAATAGCACCTTGTGCATCAAAGGAAGAGGTGGGAATGCATACGCTGTCAGGTTTTTCCAACTGAAAGATAGGGAGTCCACTTTCCATGCAAGTGGGTGGTACGTCCTCGTGCAGAAATTTTTCAGTTGGTGATTGTGTGGGGATGCAAATAGGTCTATTTCTGGTAGTCCCTATTTCCCTGCAATGGTTTTGAAGATGTCCGGATGCAACATCCATTCGTGGGCATCCGTGGTAGTTCTGCTTAGGATGTCTGCTAGTATATTTTCTTTTCCTGGCACAAAAATTGCTTGTAACTGAATGTTGAAACTCAGGGCCACATTCCAGAGGTCCATTGCCATCCGGCATAGAGGGTATGAATGTGTGCCTCCCTGTTTGTTGATGTACCACATAACTGTGGTGTTGTCCGTCCTTATCAACAGTTGACCCTGTCGAAGAAATGGTCTGAATGCCTGAATTGCCAGTTTTACTGCCAGCATTTCCTTTTGATTTATGTGTAGGTGCAGCTGGTCTTGAGTCCATAAGCCTTGTATGCACTTGTCCAGCATGTAAGCCCCCAACCGAGGTCTGAGGTGTCCGTTGTGATGGTCTGGCTTGGTTGAGTGCTGTGGAAGGGCAGTCCTTTGTTTGATTGACAGGCCTGAGCCCACCATTGGAATTCTTGCTTCAGGCATGGAATTATTGGAATTTGGATTTCTAGGCTGTGCTTGTGCTGAGACCATAAATTCCTTAGGTACCACTGTAACTTTCTCATATGTAGTCTGGCATGTGGAATCAATATTATGCAGGATGCCATGTAACCCAGGGCTTGCAGGACTTTCCTTGCTGTTAGCTGGTTCTGCTTTGTTAATGCCATGAAGTAGAGAGGGAGTTGCTCCTGTTTTTCTACTGTTAGGAATGCCATTTGTTTTGTTGTGTCCAGCTCTGCACCCAAGAAGGTTATCCTTTGGGATGGTATCAGTCTTGACTTTTTTATATTGACTGTGTATCCCAGGGCTTGCAGTAGATGAATGACCCTTTTCAAGTCTTTTGTTAATTTGTTTTTGTTGTCCGCTTGTAACAGGCAGTCATCCAGGTAAGGTTAAATTTGAATTCCCTGAAGCCTGCAATGAGCAATTACTGATGCCAGGCATTTCGTGAATACTCTGGGCGCAGTAGATAAGCCAAAGGGCAATGCTGAAAATTGATAATGCTCTGATCCTGCAAGAAATCTGAGGTATCTTCTGCAATTTGGTCGTATGGGGACATGCAGGTATGCCTCCTTGAGATCTAGAGTCACCAGCCAAGACTCCTTGCCCAGCATGGGAAGAAGTTGCTGTAGGGTCAGCATTTTGAATTTTGGGACAATGAGGTATGTGTTTAAAGCGGACAGGTCGAGAATAGGTCTCCATTGGTTTTCTTTTCTTGGTACCAGGAAGAGTCTGGAGTAAAATCCTTGCCCTTGTTCCATAGATGGTACCCTTTCTACAGCTCTCATCCTTAGTAAGTGAGTTATTTGTTCTAGAGCTTCTGTCTTCTGATTTGGAGGTAAGTTTGGCATTCCTCTCTTCCTTGGTAGAGTATGGAAGTGAAACCTGTAACCTTGGTCTATTGTCTGTAAAATCCATTTGTCTCCTGTGATGTAATGCCAGTTTACTGAAAATAAGCCTAGCTTCCCGCCTAAGGGTGCTTCTAGTTGTTCCCTGGTAGGCGGTGCCAGAGCCAAGTCACTGTGATTGTCCTGTGGAAGTGGTGGTGGCTGGATCTGTGGCTGTACTTCGCTGGTTGTTAGCCTGCCACTGACGTCCCCTGTAGGCACCTCTGGATTGACCCCTGCCTCTTGAGCGCCTATTCCTGCCTCTCTGAGCTCTGGAGGTGTCTGGAAAGGACCAATTCTTGGAAGGCCAGTTCCTGCTAAACCTTGGAGGCTGGACCTGCAAGAAATCCTTGACTGTCTGGACAGATTTTGCTTTCTCTTCCACCTTCTTCAGCACCTGCTGTGCAGGGGAGCCAAACAAATTGAGCTTATCCATGGGAGCATCTAGGAGCTTTGATTTAACATGGTCTGGTAAGGACTGCTCTTTTAACCATGCATGTCTTCTGATCACTGTACCCGTCATGGCTGATCTAAAGGAAGCCTCCAGTGCATCATAGCCGCATTTTAGGGAATGATTACTGACCTGCTGAATGTTATGTACCATTTCCTGAACAGATTTTTTGTCTAATGGTTCATCCGAGGACAGTTTTTAGTTAACTGGTCTAACAAATTCCTGATACTGAATCATGTGGAATTGACAGTTCAAGGCCCTAGCTGAAAGAGTAGCAGAAGTGTAAACTTTTTTACCCCATCTCTCTAAGGCCCTAGATTCCCTTTCAGAGGGGAGGGGGTTTTTGGCAGAGGTAGCTGCTACAGCCTTGGGTCCCTGGGAGATAGTTTCGGGATCTGCAAAAGGAGCCTTATACAAATGATAATGTGTGTCCGGAACCCTGTAGTACCTATCGGGCTTAGCAGGGGCCGGAGGAAGAGAATCAGCAGTACAAGCATCATTAAATGCATCATCCACAACAGTAAGTACTGGAGGAATGGCTAAAGGCCTATGCTGTGGCAAATGCAGAAAGGTTCTAAGCCTTTTCCTTGAGTCTGAAAAATCCTGGCCCTGCCATTGAAATTGTTCCCTCATAGCATGCAAGGTTTCCCCAAAAGAAAATTCCTCAGGCGGAGAGACAGAAGGAATGGACTCTTCTGCATCAGAGTCCTCATAAGGAGAAAAAGGGCCCTCTGGAGGGTTTGAATTATCTGATTCATCAGAAGAGTCATCTGAAGAAACTGGCTCAGGGGGCTCTACTCTAGGCCTCTTCTCTGGAGGTGGGTGAGAGGCCCTGTCTGGGTGAGGTTGGGATCCCCGGATCAAAGAAATGAGATCCTCTGCTAGACTAAGCATTTGTGAACTAGAGCTAGGCCTGTGAGAGGGGGTCTTAGCAGGCACAGTTTTGGTAGATTTTGCTGCTTTAGCCCTGGCAAAGGCCTTAATCGACATGGATGCAGGTGGCCTAGCAGCACCACGTGCAGGGGTAGAAATATCCAAAGGGATAGTATCAGATAAATCCTGTGAACCTGCAAGAGCGATTGGGATTTCAGTTGCAGATTCAGCCATGCTGGATGAGGCCTCGGTAGGAGGTAAGCTTTCGGCCGAAGGAAGAACCGTGGACTCGGTTTCAGCCGAAACCGAGACACACGCGGTTGGCTTAACCGCAGTTTCGGCCGAAACCGCGGACCGCGAGTGTCGGTCCTTTTCCTTGCGCTTTTTAGATATTTGCGTAGTCGGGGTATCCGACGGCATAATGTAAGCAAAAGCGGAGCCGAAAAACTCCTCAGCAAATTTGACGTCTAAGCGTCCGCCGGTTGAAAGAAGCACAGGCTAGACAAGCTGCTACGTCGTGGTCTGGGCCTAAACAAGGTAAGCAGTAAGAGTGGAAATCTTTATGAGGTATTTGTTTCCCACAAGTTAAACAGTTATTCACTTTTTCTGACATCGGCTGGGGCAAGAAAGAGTCCCCAACGGGGTACTTGGCTTTTTAGAAGTCTTCGGTAGTAGTAATCTCTGGTTCTGACCGACCGGCACTTGCGAACAGCTTCTGCTTTGGGCGCCACGCGGCAAGAAAGACTGAGGAAGATGGCGTCGGCTGATACCTTTACACCCGAATAACTGCAGCTATGACGTCGGGTGAAGTGCGACATCAGCCGCGGCCAGACCCAGACTTTGGAATCCGGCCGACCGAAGGGCTGCCTGACGACAGGACAACCCATTTGTAAGGACTGCAGATGCATCCTTGAAGGACATTCAGTGTTGATTTTGTTTTCATAACTAGCTTTGGACGATTTTATGAGGGATCTCAGCTTCTTACTGAGGCTGACCAGGGAGTTCTTCCAGTCATGGGATTTTACTCTTTTTTGCAAAAGTTTATTTCTTCTGTTGTAGAGTTTGTTTATGGCAGGGGACCACCAGATTTGCTTCCTTGTTTTGGAGGATAGCATTTTGGTTCTGTTAGGGATAGCACGATCCATGCACTCGTGTAAGTGTTTATAAAGTGTATTTGTGTAGGATACAGCAGTCGTAATTGTCCATCTGCATGGGTGTCGTGAAGTTTACCACTTCTGTCTCAAGTGTGAAGTTGGCTTTGGAGAAATTTTTTACGGTGGTTTCCCTAATGGGGGTGGGGGCTGGATGTGGATATCTAGGCTGATTAGCTTGTGGTTGGATCTGACCAATGAGGAATTTGACCTCTGATGTGGAACATCAGTCGCCCATGTTGGTAATGACCAGGTCTAGGATATTGCTGCCCATGGTGGGGGTGTAGGTAAGTTGATCCAAGATGCTGGAATTTATGAATTCAAGAAAACAATGAGCAAAAGAGTTGGTACATGAGGAGTTTTCCCAGTTAATGGTGGAGTAGTTGAAATCGCCCATTATTAGGGTGTTGGGTTGTACCCTAATATTTTCCAGTGTATCAAGAAATGAGGAGTGAGAATCCTGGGGCATGGTGGGGGATCTGTAGCAAGTTACAATTTGGATTGCGGTCTTGCCCAGAGTTAGTTGCACTTGGATAATCTCGGATGCATTATGCTGAGCAACTAGCCTGGAGGTGTGGATAGCCTTAATGAATATGGACACGCCTCAGCCTCTAGTGTTTCGGTCCAGGTTAGATGACCGAAAGGTGTGGTATGAATTATAGCCTGGTAATGCAGTGGTGGCTCTCTGGAGCCTTGAACTAGGTCTCTGTCACTGCACAGGATGCCAATGTTCTCCACTTTAAGGAGTGCCTCGAGTGAATGCATTTTGAGGTTTAGACTTCTAGCACTGAGTAGCATTACCCTCAGCTTTTGCTTGCTTGTACCTGTTATGGTGGTGAAGTTCTCATTTGAACCTTGCCTGAAAAAGGCACTATAGGGGTGGCAAGAGCCTTAGAGGGGAGCAAACTCCTGGAGGACCTAGAAGAGGCAAAATACAAAACTGGGGATGGATGTCTGGACTCCAAGGTCCTCCCATGTCTGTCTGGAGATAAGCTCCTATGTCTGGTAGTAGAAGGAGACTGCCCCAAGCCAGAACACAAAGGGGAGTCCTCTACAGTGATGGTGGGATATGACACCAATCCCAGATCTGTCCACCTTGGATACAAGGACAACTGAGGATCCGAACATTTGGGTCCAGCATGACTCGGATCTGTGGCAGGTCTGGATCTGGTTGAATTCGAAGGCCTCGAGCCGGAGGCCTTTGATCTGGGAGTAGACTCCCATAAACTCGGATCAGCGGGCCTCTGAGTGGAAGCCCTGGATCTGGTGGTGGAGTTGCGGGACCTAGGATCCAAGGAAGGAGGATCAGCTGGAGCCGAGGCTGCAGTCGGATCCAATGGGCTGGGAGCAGACAGCCTGGCCTTTTTTAGAGGAAGATGACCTGGGAAGAGAGGTGACCGTCCTCTTGTGGCTGGAAGGTCTAAGCTTGGCCGGGGACCGGGCCAATGGACCCCCTTGGGCCATACCCATCATTAAGAGCTTGTTCCAGAGCTCAACCAAGGCCTTGGGGTTGAAAGCAGCACAAATGTAACATTCAACCTCCAGGTGGTCGTCACCCAGACAGAGGCACTCCTCGTGCGAACCGGACATGGGCATCTTCTGACCACATGAGGAACATCTTCTTTTAATACCAACAGGTTTGTCAGACATGGCAAAAAAAAAGTACAGTTTTGTACCTACCATAAATGTAGATGTTCGAAGATCCACATTGATGCAGTCATAACCTGTAGGTAGTCCGCTGTCCTCGGTCGGCCCGAATACCAAAGTGTTAGGCTGGCGTCGGTCATGGTCGCTCAGATCTGACGTCAGTACGCCGTGGTACTAAAGCGCATAACCGGCGCCATATCCTCACCTCAGTCTTTCTTGCCCCAGATGTCAGAAGGCCTTAAAAAGAAAGGCCAAAGCCAAAAATAGAAAAATACCCAATCACCAAAATAGCAACAATAGATACACCATAAACCACACAGCCACCCCAAACTACAGAGGGGAAGGAGGGAGGGCAAATTGGACTACAGCAATGTGGATCTTCGAACATCTACATTTATGATAGGTACAAAACTGCACTATGTTCTTCATCTCACATTGCTGCAGTCATAACCTGTGGGTAGAATCCCAAAGCAAAGGTAAAGGGAGGTTGGTAAAATCAGATAGCATTAGGAGCTGCTAACATGCCCTGTAAAACTGCAGTGGCAAACCCAGCCCTAGATTTGGAATAAAGAGGGAGATGGTAATGTTTAGAAAAAGTGTGCACTGAACTCCAGGTAGCTGCCTCCAAAATATCCTTAGTAGCTACTCCCCTTAAAAAAGCAGTAGAAGTGGCAGTAGCCCTAGTGGAATGAGGTCTGATTCCAGCCGGAACCTCCTTACCATGATGAGAATAACAAAAAGCAATACAATGGCCAATCCACTTAGAAATAGTTTGTTTTGAAACAGGTTTTCCTTGAGAACCCAAGGCAAAAGAAATTAATAACTGTTGGGACTGTCTGAACCCTTTAGTTCTGCTCAAATAACAACGTAACTGCCTGTGAATATCCAAAGAATGCAAAATTTTTTCCCCCTTATTTTGGGGATCAGCATAAAATGTAGGCAAATGAATAGATTGGTTTAAGGCCACATTAGAAACAACTTTAGGCAAAAAAGTAGGATTAGTACGTAAGGAGACCCTATCCTTATGAAATATCAGGAAGGGTTCAACTGCCATTAGAGCCTGTAATTCAGATACCCTTCTAGCAGACGTAATGGCCAACAAAAAAGCAGTCTTCCAAGACAAAAACTTCAACTCTGAAGTAGCTGCAGGTTCAAAAGGAGGTAAAGTGAGCTTTTCCAACACAAAATTGAGATCCCAGGAAGGAGTAGGAGCTCACGGGGGTCTTATGTTCTTTGCCCCTCTAAGAAATTGCTTGAACAAAGGGTGAGAGAATAATGGTGGGTCACAGTCGTAGTGAGCAGAAATGGCTGCAGCATGAACTTTTACAGAGGAAAAAGACAAACCCTTGTCTAATAATTCTGTAAGATACTGAAGTGAAACACTCAAATTAGGCACTGAAACATCAAAGCTCTTTGTTTTGCTCCAAAGAAAAAATCTCCTCCATTTATCAGCATAAACTTTCCTTGTACTAGGCCGTCTGGTCTCCAAAATGACATTCAAAACTTGTTGAGGAAGCTGTGACCCCCCCCAGGGTCTAAAACAGAATACGCCAGGCTGTCAGATGCAGGGACTGAATCCTGACATTGCGGAAATGATTGCTTGCCTGGGACAAAAGGTGTGGAATTAATGGCAAAGGCCAAGGAGGCTCCCGTACTGAACTCCTCAGCAGAGAGTACCAGTGCTGCCGTGGCCAATCTGGAGCTATCAGAATCATGCAAGGCTTGTCCTGCCTGACCTTCAGGAGCACCTTGGGAAGGAGAGGCAGAGGAGGAAAGGCATAAACGTGAAGGTTGTTCCAACTGAAGGATAGAGCATCCACTTTCCAAGCTTTTGGGTGAAACAGCTTTGTGCAAAACTTTGGCAGCTGGTAATTCAGTGGAGAAGCAAACAGATCTATGTCTGGAGTCCCCCAAGCCACCGTCAACTGTTGAAAAACATGAGGATCCAATTTCCACTCGTGGGGATCCACCATCTGTCTGCTCAAAACATCTGCTAAGGAGTTCTGTGCTCCTGGCAGAAACCTTGCCTGAAGAGTGAGGTGCAAACTGAGAGCAGTCTCCCACAAAATCATAGCTTGTCTGCAAAGAGGGTACGAATGGGTTCCCCCCTGCTTGTTGATGTACCACATGACTGTTGTGTTGTCTGTCTGAATCAACACTTGTCCTGGGTGAAGTAGATCCTTGAAAGCCATCAATGCCAATTGGACTGCTAACATCTCCTTCATGTTGATATGCAAATGTTGTAGTCTGGCAGGCCACGTGTCTTGAACCCATTTTCCATTGAAGTGTGCTCCCCAAGCCATGTCTGAGGCATCTGTCGTTAAGATCTGACTCGCCTCTGGTCGGGTCACAGAGAGTCCCTTGTTTAGGTGACATTCCTGAGCCCACCACAACAATTCCCTTTGGATGCAAGGTATTATCTGAATGACAGTGTCCAAATCGTGGCAGTGTTGAGTCCATACGCTTTTGAGATACCATTGTAGCTTCCTCATATGCAGTTTGGCATTGGGAAGCACCAGAATACAAGATGCCATGAACCCCAAGGCTTGAAGGACTGTCCTTGCAGTCAGCCTGGACCGTAGAGACAAATGTTGGAAGTAAAGGGTAAGATTTCTTTGTTTGTCCGGGGTCAAAAATGCCATCTGAGAGGCTGTATTCAGTCTCACACCCAGAAAGCACATGTCCTGAGAGGGTACTAGACTGGACTTTGTTTCGTTCACAGAATACCCTAGGTACCTTAACACTGCCATAACATACTGTAGATGGTGAAGTAACTTGACTTTGTCTTGAGCCAGAATCAGGCAATCGTCCAAATAAGGATAAATTTCTATTCCCCTTAACCTTAAGAAAGCTATCACCGGTGCCAGGACCTTTGTGAACACCCTGGGCGCAGTAGATAAGCCAAAGGGCAATGCAGAGAACTGATAATGTAAAGTCCCAGCCCGAAAACGCAGGAACCTCCTGCAGCTGGGCCTGATAGGAATGTGAAGATAAGCCTCTTTGAGATCCAGAGTTACCATCCAGTGATCTTTGCCTAATAGAGGCAGTAGTTGTTGCAAAGTTAACATCTTGAATTTTGGAATGTCCAGGTATATGTTGAGAATAGACAAATCCAGAATTGGCCTCCAAGTGTTTCCTTTCTTTAGTACAAGAAACAGGCGAGAATAAAATCCTAGGCCTACTTCTGACGGAGGGACCTCCTGGATAGCCCCCATTTTTAGAAGTAAAGAAATCTGTTTGTGAGCCTCCACCTTTTGCTGAGAAGGAACGTCTGGCATGCCTTTGAAAGGAGGCAAGGTGTGAAAATAAAACTTGTAGCCTCGATCTATAATGTCCAACACCCATTTGTCCTGAGTGACTAAAAGCCAATATTGCCTGAAAAGTGCCAACTTTCCTCCCAGAGGAGCTGTCAGACAGGAGGGATCTGGCAGCTGGAGATACAGGTCATTGGGTCTGTTTACGAAAAGGCTGACCCCTGCCCTCACCTGAAGATTGAAAGAACCCTGAGCATGAGCTCTGCCCCTACCACATCTAGATCTGCCCCTAGACTGTAAATCAGAAGAAGGATAAGCCCATCCCTTAGTAGGCCAATTTCTGCTAAACTTAGGGGGCTGCACCTGTAAAAAATCCTTGACTGTTTGCATAGACTTAGCTTTGTCTTCCATTTTCTTCAAAACTGACTCCACAGGAGAGCCAAACAGAACTTCAGACTGAAGGGGAGCATCCAAAATTCGAGCTTTAACATGCTCTGACAAGTTCTGATCCTTAAGCCAGGCGTGCCTACGAATAACTGATCCAGTGGCAGCCACCCTGGAAGAGGCCTGAAGAGCATCAAAACCACACTGCAAAGAATGCTTACCCACCTGATCAGAGGCATGAACTAAATCCTGCAATTCCTTACACTCAATGCCCTCTGCCACAGCATCTACCTTAGATTTTAACTGACTTAGGAGAAAATTCTGGTACTTCAGCATATGAAACTGGCAATTCAAAGCCCTCATTGCTAGAGTGGAAGAGGTATACACTTTTTTACCCCACCTATCCAAAGCTCTAGAATCTTTATCCATAGGAACTGGATTCTTTATAACAGAAGCCCTGACAACCTTAGGTCCCTGGCTAATAGTTTCCGGGTCAGCTCTCGGGCTCTTATACAAATATTTATGAGCCTCTGGCACTCTGTAATACCTGTCTGGCTTGACCGGGGCAGGAGGCAAAGAATCAGGATTAAGGGAAGCTTCAGAGAAAACATCCTGAACAACATCCAAAACAGGGGGTATAGCCAAGGGCCTATGCTGTGGTAAAAACAAAAATTCCCTAACTCTCTTTCTAGAATCTGAGAAATCCTGACCTTCCCACTTAAAATGCTCCCTCATGGAATGCAGGGTTTCAGAAAAAGAAAAATCCTCTGGGGAAGCAGAAGGACTAGAATCCTCTGCATCTGAATCAGAATAAGGAGGAAAATCCTGAATGTCTTCAGCCGAAGACTCCGAGTAATCTGAGGAATGCTCCAATCCTTCCACCTCTGGCTCCACCCTAGGCCTCTTATCTGGAGGGGGCAAAGAACCCCTGATTAAGGTAATCAAATCTTCTGCCATTTTCAGCATATGCTTTTAGGTACAGAACCTGCAGAACTAGGGCTGACGCCAGAGGAAGACAAACCAGGCCTGACCTTGGAAGGTACCTTAGAGACAGAAGTAGAAGGCCTAACCACCTTATGCAAAGAAGGGACTACAGAGACCTGAGAGGCCCCTCAGCCTGACCCGACTCCTGAGAGGCCACATCCTGCAAAATTAAAGGCTCCCCCTGAGACTCAGCTGAAACCTCGGCTGGATCCACAGATTCCACCGTAGTTTCTAAAGAACCGGCGTCCGTAACGGACGACTCATCCTGCTTGGACTTTAACGATTTTTCCTTACGCTTCTTAGCGGTAGCGGACGGAGGATCCGACGGCATATTGTAATTACACCGCTTACCGAAGACAGGCCTAGCACAATCTAACCTGCGATTAATGGTGCGCTTATTAAATCTAGCACAAAAGCGACACCCGACTACGTCGTGCTCAGGCCCCAAGCAAGGAATACAAAGAGAGTGGTAATCCCTATGAGGTATCTGTTTCCCACAAGAAATACAATTATTCACTTTTTCTGACATCCGGATTTAACTGAGGCAAGAAAAGACAAAAATATTCCCCAACGGGGTACTTAGCCCAACTTGGTCTTCGGTCTGAAACTCAGAATACGAAAATTTCAGGGCGCCGAACGGCACTTGCAAACGCTGCTTCTGCTTCGGACCATGCGGCAAGAAAGACTGAGGATATGGCGCCGGTCATGCGCTTTAGTACCACGGCGTACTGACGTCAGATCTGAGCGACCATGACCGACGCCAGCCTAACACTTTGGTATTCGGGCCGACCGAGGACAGCGGACTACCTACAGGTTATGACTGCAGCAATGTGAGATGAAAAACATCAAAGCAATCACCAAAACCTAAGGGATGCGCTAAAATCACTAATGGGAAGAAATCTAAGGCCAAAAAAACAGAAAGGACCACCAATAACTAACAGAAACACTAACAGTGAAAGAACTACTACACTCACGTCTATAGAGGCAAAAACTAAAAAGGGCGCCAAAACCCACAACAACTGCAAAACACAGAAATGGGAAGGGAGGGAGACTATAAACTAGTTAAAACAGGCTAACTATAGAAAACTGCCAAACTACTGACAAAACGGAGAGTTAAGCCAAAAAGAGGATAATTTTTTTTAAAGTACTTATCCCCAATCGAGCCAAAGAATCATGTCTGATGTTGAGCGCAGCAAATGAGATCTAAGGATTGGAGGACAGCAAGGGATCATGGGAGTGGTAGGAGATTGAGCCTAGAAGCTGTCTGAAAAGCTGTCGGCTCAGATCCGATGTCAGATCCTATGACCCAAGAGTGAAGAATAGTGGCACGGATAACATCAGATCAGCCCATGTGTAAAGTCCTGCCATTCCTTATAAGGATCCCTCACTGGCTGAGCTGGAGACTATGTGTTTGGTCTTCTGCTTTTTCTACAATAGGAAGTTTGCCTGAATGAAAAGTGGTGGCTCAAAGCCCTGACAGACTTCAATCAGGAAACCAGGAACTTTCTCCATAATTAAAATCTGAGGAATCCCATTGGGTCCCTCAGAGATCGGCCTCTGACAGGGTCACAGCAGCAGAGGCACACAAAGGAACCGGACGGTATGAGGACTGCAACTAACAAAACACAGACATACAGATATTTGTTGAGGGGAGGCAAACATCTGACAACATTAACAGAGCACTGATGATCCAGAGGGAAGCAGAATCTAAGAAAATACCTATGTCGTGAGTGGGTCTTGATGCAGAGAAAGCATTTGACAGAGTAATCTAGGACTTTGTGAGCAGAGTAATGGAAGCATTTGCATTCCCTGATAAAATCAGAAGGTTGATTAGAAGAGGCAAAAATTAAAGCAGGTGGGCTCCTCTCTGATAATTCCTGCTTGAGAAGAACAACCGGGCAGGGTGTCTTCTCTCCTCTTTAGTTGCATTATATTTAGAACCACTGGGAAAGAAAATAACAGAAATTAAGGGAAAGGGACATTACAGTGTTGTGGAACATTGAGCCAGTTTGAAATCTTTTCAGGATACAAAATTAATGAAGCTAAAACAAAGGCAATAGCGGCAAATTATGTACCCACATACGAACTGGTTCAGCAATACCCATATTTATGGGGACCTGATAAAATGTAGTATTTAAGAGTATGGATTAAAAATGATTTCAGTGTAGCAGCTAAGGATATGTGGTTGTTGTTGTCGTGTCTTTCGGCTTTTTTCCAGTTAGGGGTCACCACAGCGGAACTCCGGTTCGCTAATTATTGGCAGTAGATTTTTACGTGTTGAGTTGCCAGCCCTGACGCACAACCTTCAACAAAGGCACGCCCATTCATGCATGTCTCCACACAGAAGATGCTCTAGCTGAGAATCGAACGGGGGAATGTCTTGCTGTGAGGCGACAACGCTACCGCACCACCACCACCGCGGATTCTAAGATATGTGGTTCTTCTTTTGGCTTTTTCCCGGTTAGGGGTCGCCACAGCGGATCACCTGTCCGCGCATGACTGGCAGTGGAGTTTTACAGTGTCAAGTTGCCAGCCTGGCGCCCAACCTTCCACAGAAGGCACACACACACACACACTAACACCTAGGGCCAATTTAGAGTGTCCAATCCAGCTACAGCATGTCTTTGGGATGTGGGAGGAAACCGGAGCACCCGGAGGAAACCCACGCGACCACAGGGAGGACATGCAGGCTCCGCACAGAAGGCACCCCAGCCAAGGATCGAACTTGGGAACCTCTTGCTGTGAGGCGGCAATACTAACCGCTGCACCACTGCGGCCACCCATTCTAAGATATGTGGTTAAGAGACTAAAAAAAGATAAGATGATGGAAGCTCTGTTTATGGATATCGACAGGATGATACAAGTAGTTAAAATGTTTTTACTCCCTTTAGTCTTATACACAAGTCAGGCATATTTTTATTATCAAGCAGAGAAGTTGTAGATAGCAATTAATAAAGAACTGAAGGATTTTACTTGAGGGGGAAGATGGCAAGAGTCAAGTGTGATAAGCTTATTCTTTCAACAGAACAAGGCACACGGGGATTACCTGATTTGAAGGGGTATTTCAGAGCAACAGAGTTAAAGCTCCTACACATAACACAAACAGAAAATTATCATTCAAAGTGGAAAGAGATTATTATGAAACAGGGGAAGCTCAAGAAACAAGGACAGACTGGGATTTTGGAAAGAGACCTTTAAAGTGAACAGTCACACAGATTATTGTACTCAAAGTAGCAGAAGGTATTCTAAGAACTAAGCCAATAAGGGAATGAAGAAAGGAGACTCTGCAGATAGTGGGAGCAAATAACTAGAGCTGGAAAGGTAACATAATGGGAAGACGCCAAGAACTTGTCTGGACTGCAGGTAAGAGACTGCCTTTCCAATCAAGGATTGATAACAGACTACAGGCAAAAAAAATGAAATAGGGGGTCCTAAACACAAGACCAGCACTGGTAGAGTTTTTAGAAGAATCTAGAACAGAAGTTGCCATTAAGAAAGGAATAATTAGTAGAATATCTAAAATACTGCATGCTAACTATAAGAATCAATCAAAGAAGGTTAGAAAGGATTGGAAAGAGAGTCGATAAACAATTCACTAAGAAACAATGGGGGACATGTGCATGCCTCCCAAACATGCAACAAAGTCTAGAAGATTTAGGATCTTTCAAGTGTTTACACAGACCACAGGTAGACTCCAAAGAATTTTTCCTCAGGTAGACAGCAAATGCTGGAGGTGTGATGGGGGGGGGAATGAGTTGACTCAGAAAATATTTTCCACTTTGTCGGAGATGCTGGGTGAGCAAATTGGTTTAAAGAATAGTGGTGTAAAATCCTACCATAACCATAGATGTCCTTCTCTTCCATGTTGCAGTATTCTTGGTGTGGGATTTCCCGCCTCAGGCGACCCGTACGTTGGCTCCTATACAAAAGCTTCAGCTTGGCTGCTGTAGTTGTGTGGGATGTGGGATTTTTTTTTTTGTATACGTTTTTGTTTGTATTTGTGTGGAGCTTTTCTCCCCGGGCCTCTACTGAAAATGGATATATAGCCAGCTAAAATGTCACACGTAGGGCCATAAATTAGGGGCCTTAAATGTGATGTTTGCAAGCACAGACCTCAGAACCTGAAAGCCCAGCAGGACAGGTCAAAATAGAGTAGCAAGTGATGTCAACAATAGGATCAAAGAGCCATTTGGTGGTTAAATTGGTCATAGGGTAGGGTATAGCCTCCAGGAGACCTAAGACAGGTCAATAATGAGAGAGAGAGAATAGAGAAGGGGGTTAGGTGGGTGGGAAAGAATACTGCAACATGGAAGAGAAGGACATCTATGGTTATGGTAAGATTTTACACAAATATTCTATGTCCTTCTATTCTTATGTTGCAGTACTCTTGGTGTGGGAGGGTACCACAGGTTAGATGGAAGGAAGGAAGGAAGGAGGTAGAAGTAGCAGATTCCACAAAGCCCTGCAGGATTGCTCTGGCAAAACCTGCAAGTGCTGTGGAGACATTGTCTAGCTTGTAGTGTTGGGTGAAAGTGTCAATGGTGGACTGAGGCTGCTTCCAGGATGGATGCAGTAAGTCTTCGGAGGCTGCCACTGCCCTGGTAGTGTGAGCCTTTACTCCCCTGTGGAAGTTTTTTGCAATGACGTGAGTAACATAGGCAAACAGTTTTCCTAATCCAACATGCAATGGTTCGTTTGGAGACTGCCTTGCCCAGGGCCCCTGGGGTGGAAGGAAACAAAAAGCTGATTGCAATTTCTTATGGATTTGGTTTTGTCTAGGTAAAAATCTTAGCTGTCTGTGTACATCCAGGGAGGGGAGTATTCTCACTTTCATTGGTGGGAGAGAGGAAGAAAGTGAGTAGATGAATAGACTAGTTTAAGGACAGACCATTGACCACTTTAGGCATAAAGGAAAGATTGCTTCATAGGGTTAGCTTGTCCTTGTGAAATGTAGTGTATGGGGGTCAGGCCATTAGGTCCTGCAACTCTGACACCCTCCTGGATGAAGTTATAGCCACTAGCAGTACTGTCTTCCATGTGCACATTTGCAGAGTAGCAGTAGTAGCTAGTTCAAATGGGGACTGTGAGAGTTTTTCCAGGATGAAGTTCAGGTCCCAGCGTGGTAGGATGGGTTTTCTTGGTGGTATGATGTGCAAGACCCCTTTTAAGAATAATTTAACATCGACCCTGGCTAGGCAGGCTGAAATAGCTGAAAGGTGGACTTTCACTGAAGAGTATGAAAGTCCTCTCTTAACTAGTTGGCACACATAGGCAAGAACTAGGGATGGATCTGCACTGCATGGATCCCTGCCCTTGCTCAGACGCCATTTGGAAAATCACTCCCATTCACCTAAGTAAGATTTCCTTGTAGTAGGCTTCCTGGCCTCCCTCAGGACTGAAGCATGCCCTCTGCGTAGGGGTGCCTGAAGGGAATTAAAAAGTTTATCTCACACAGTGTCAGTGCCAACATCTGCAAGTGTGGGTGAATGAAGGTTCCCTTTTGTTGTGTCAGAAGGTCTACCTTGTGGGGTAACTTGTGGTGATTGCCCTTGGCTAGACTGAGAAGTGGGGGGAACCAGAGCTACCTTGGTCAGTACGGGGTCACCAACAAGATTTCCGGTTTGTCTCTCCTGATTTTCAGGAGGACTTTTTGAATTAATGGAAAGGGTGGAAAGGCATATAGAAACCTCCCCTTCCATGAAATGCTGAATGTGTCTATTCTCCATCCTAGTGGAAAGTGGGTCTTGAGGCAGAAAGTCTGTAGTTGTCTGTTCTAGAGGGAAGGAAAATAATCTACTCGAGGTGTGCCCCACCGGTGGACAATGTCTAGAAAGACATTCATATCCAGCACCCATCGTGATTTGGAGAGGATGTCCTACTGAGAATGTCTGCCTGTTTGTTGTCTTGCTTGGGGATGCGGAAGCAATGCAGGGACAAGTTGTGCTGTGAGGCTAGATCCCAGATTAGTAAAGTTAGTCTGCAGAGGTGGTAGGATTTTGTACCTCCCTGCTTGTTTAGTTACCACATGACTGTGGTGTTGTCTGTTGTTATTATTATGAGAACACCTGGTTGTAAAGGGGGAAGGAAGGCTTTCAATGCCAGGAGGACTGCTGTCATTTCCCTTATGTTGATATGTTTGCTCTTTATGGAAGGATGCCACTTTGCTTGTACCCTGCAGTTTGACACTGTAGCGCCCCATCCTAAGTCTGATGCATCTGTAAACATAAACTGGTTTGGGGTGGGTAACTGCAGTGGAAGGCCAGGATTCAGTTGAATTTGCTGAATCCACCATTTTAGTTCTGACTGTAGGCAGGGTAAGAGGATAATTTCTTGCTCTAAAGGATGCTGGTGTTGTGACCATACATTTTTTAGATACCACTGCAGCTTTTGCATTTGCATTCTGACTAGTGGTAGCATAGGAATGGTGGCTGTCATAAGGCCCAAGATTCGTAGAAATTGCCTTGCAGTTATCTGTTGGGTCTGCATAAGGGTTTTGAAATGGGAGGAAAAGAAATTGACTTTGTCCTGGGGATGAAAGGCTTTCATTATGTCTGTCCTGATCCTGCAACCCAGAAATGTTTTGTCTTGTTCTGGGGTCAAGGAAAATTTGGGGAAGTTGAGTGTGAACCCCAGTCTTTCAAGCAGGCAAATGGTGAACTGTAAATGGATTTGCAGGGTTTCCTTGCATTCAGCTCAAATAAGGATGTCGTCCAGGTAAGGGTAAATCTGAATCCCTTGTGTTCTGCAATAGGCTATGGCAGGTGACAGGCATTTTGTAAACACTCTGGGAGCAGTGAACAAACAAAAGGGCAATGTTGTAAACTGGAAGTGAGAAGAGGGTCCAGAAAAACCTAAGAATTTTCTGTGGGAAGACTGTATGGGGATGTGCAGACAGGCTTATTTCAGGTAGTGTGTGGCCATGAAGGCCTGGGCTAGTATAAGAGGGAGTAAAGTTTGTAGGGACAGCATTCTGAAAGCGGAAACTGTGAAGACTGGTAGAGAAGGATGAAGGTTGCCAGCCTAGCCAGAAAGAGCACAATTCTATCATTTGTACATATGAATGTAAACTACAGGCTTGTTGTCCTAAATGTAAAGAAATACTGTTACATGTGGAACTAGAAATAAATGTGATAACAGTACATTCTACTGACCAAAGTAAAGCATGTGGTGACCTTTTGAAGTACACAGTGGTGCCAAAAAGTCTAGATGAAGAATTTTTTTCTATTGTTTTAACCAAGAGTTAAATGGCTAGATTTAAACATGCAAATTAATTTTTATTGCGCTGTTCCTGACCAACTGCAAGATAACAAAAGGGAGATGTTAAGAATGTAAATGCAGTTGATGTGTAGCCTTGGAACTCCAGGAAAGTGAAAAAGAATGATGTAATGTTTATCAGAACAGCAAAAGCAATTTAAACACATAATCAGAAGGCATTAAGCATTTTTGTCTTGATCATCCAACTCGCAGCACTCTGCCTGTTTTCTTATGTGAGTTATCTTAGACTTGTGTTTTCTTTTAGAGATAGCTAGAACTAGAAAGTTTAGACTAAGTGTTTTCTGTAATGTCAGAACTGTACTACTGAATTATTTTAAGTATTTCTGTGTGATCTCTGAACTCTTGACTAGTACTGACTGTGAAGTAGAAAGTATTGTCTTGTGGTTTTATTTATTTATTATTAAATATTTTAAAACATTTTTACTGTGGCTGGTTTGTGTAGAGATAATTTAAGCTCTAGAGTACATTGCATATTTTTAGTGATTACTGTACCAAGTCACTCTAATAAGCCTTGACTGGTTAGTCACATCTACCAATTGGATAATAATATTGCACAGTAATAATTGGACACTCTTAAGAGCCTTTGGGTAGCTGATAATATTAGCTGGGTGGTGGCAAGTGATTATTACCGTATAGTCTGGGTAAAAGGGCCACAGCTGGAGAACCTGTGCCAGCCTTCCCCAGAAGTGTCTGTGTGGTTGTATAAACTCTTATCTCAAAGTGTGCGTGTGTCAGCTACTTGGGCAGGGACATGAAGCACTGGTTGAACAGAGAAGGTGCTGGAGATTTTAGCTTGCCCAGCTAGGCTGAGATCTGGACCCTATAGCTGTGCCAGTGAGGAGTCTTATTGGGGACCTGGGGAGCAAGGGAGCGACCAGCCCTGGACTGACTGTGATCTCTGTGTCTCTTAAGGGAAATTGCACTTTACTGTGTGTATTTGTTATTTCCTCATATATGAGACACCCTCTATGGTGTTAGTGGTGAGGATTGAGGCTCCTTGACTGCTGGGCTAGGGGACAGGCATCACAGGAATCTTTAAGAATAGGTGTAGAAAGGAAAGGTCTAGAATGGGGTCCATTTTTGGGGGGGGATCAGAAACAGTCTTGAGTAGAAGCCTTTTCCTTCCTGCTCTGGTGGGACAGGGTTCTATTGTTCCAGGTTCAGAAGGTTTTGCAAAATTTGAGGTATCTCTGATTTCTTGGGAGGAAGGGTACGCCCCTTGAGGGGGGCCTTTCTCTCCAAAAAAGAAAGTATCCTTTCTGAACTACAGCCAGAACCCTAGTGATGTTTTCCAAAAGACGAAGCAGTGGGAGAGGTGGGCAGAAAAGGGGAATGTGGGCAAGGTAGTCACGCATTGTTGGGTCCTCCTCTGTCTTGAAAGGGCTGTTTAGTGGGGGGAGGCTGTGAGACAGCTGGCCTGGAAGAGGTTTGTCTTCTGGGCTCCCTTCTGTTTCTGGAAGAGGAAGGTCCAGCAGAGGAGGGGTTTCTTCTGACAACTGTAGTTTTTTTGCAGGGTAATTTCTGTAATATTTAGGAATAGGAGACGCAAGAAGATGCCTGATGTCTTGCAATTCCTTACTATCTTATTGTAGATTTTTAAAAAGGTCTGCTGACTGTTTACCAAACAATAAGTTAGGGTCTAGAAGAGGATTAAGATTTTAGACTTGAAGTCCTCCGGTAAGTGTTGCAGATGCAGCCAGGAATACCTATGAACTACAGAGGCAGAAGGTGCAGACTGTGCAGAGGCCTCTGCAGCATCATAACTACATCTAATGGAATGTCTGGCTACATGGGCAGCCAGATACAGTTTAGATGCTATGTCAGGTTTAGTGGGGCAGTCTGGAGTAGCAGCCAGCAGAGTAGAAGCTTGAGAGACAAGGTCCAGAACATAATTAGTCATATGGGTTTGATAGCTGATAGCTTTGAAGGCCAGTGTGGAAGAGGCGTAAACCTTCTTCCCAATTCTTTCCATAGTTTTACTGTCCTTGCCTGTAGGTAGGAGAGAAGCAGACGGAAGCAGTCTGGAATGTTTATGTGGTGATACTGCAATCACAGCAGGGTCTGCTAGGGGTGGTTTGACTAGAAATTTCTGTTCATCAGGCACTTTGTAGAAGTGATCTGGCCTCTTAGGGGCAGGGGGGCTGAGATTGTGGGGTCTTAGATGCTGAGTAAAAAGGCATCTAAATAAGCAGGGATGACAAGAGGAATGGCAGAAGGGGAGGGAGACTCCACCTGTAGCAATTCAAAATATCTTTTTTGAGTATCGGGTATTTGTGAGGTGTCCCATTTGAAGTACTCCACTTTGGTTATGGTCTCTCCAAAGGTGATGTCCTCTGGAGGGGAGTCCCCTTCAATGGATTCTTCATCTGGGGAGTAATATTCTTGAGAAGAGGCTATTTGGGAGGCATATGAGACAGATTCACCTGAAAATGAATAATAAGCCTCTTGCCCTTCTAAAATATCTTGTGAAGTGGGCAGTGGAAGAGAGAAGGCAGGAGAGGAAAGGTAGATGGAGTAGAGGCTGTGGGCCTAAGGGCCATGAAGGCCTGCATCAAAGATGAGGTGAAGGACTGCCACTCAAGTAGACCTTCAGAGGGTGTAGCCAGATGTTTAGTTTTCTGTTTTTTATTTTAATGGAGTAGTCTCAGGCGAAGGCCTGGAATCGGGTGCATGGCTATGGGTAGTGGTGTCAGAAGGAGGGATTCCGGTCGGAGGCCCGGCTGTGTCTGGTTTCCCCTCGACATCGGCTGCAGCCAATGTCTGAGTAAGCTCCATGGACGTTCTAGTTGTCAACCAAGAAGCGGCCTCCTCGAAATTCGAACCAGACTGATTTGATGGACATCCCTCAACTCCTAAATAAGCAGCTGGCGGGGCACTTGAAAGCGGAGAGGCAATGGAAGTTGGCCTAGGAATCTTGGCCTTCTTCTGCAGAGGTTCAGTCAGAGCTTCTGAAACAGGATCCATCCTTAGTGCTAATTTTTTAAGTTGCTGATTTTTCGAGATATAGATTGAGAGCAGCCAGATGGCTGCATAGGGTCTTAGGAATGAAGGACTGGCAGATCAAACAAGCGGTATTGGTCGTGCTCTCGGCTTAGGCAAAATATGCAGTGGTCATGTTCATCTTTATGTGGTATCTGAAGCCCGCATTGGCATTTACCCTTTTTAGCTGAAATAGTCTAAAGGTTACTACAGCAAACCAAACTTTAGCTAGAAGTCAAAGAAGAAACCCCCCAATGGGGTATTTAGCTTTTAGACGTCTTGCGGTGAAAGTGCGAAGCACATGATGTGACATTCGTCTGTGGCTGAAAAGTTCTGAGGTCTGTGCATGCAAATGTCACATTTAAGGCCCCTGGTTTTTGGTCCTACATGTGACGTCCCACACAACTACAGCAGCCAAGCTGAAGCTTTTGTATAGGAGCCGTCATATGGGTCACCTGAGGCGGGAAATCCCACACCAAGAATACTGCAACATAGGAAGAGAAAAACATCTACGGAAATCATTTTTTGAGCTATGATACAGAATCAGAATTGCCTAGACATAGTAAGGCCTTGCTGAGGCTAATTGTAATGGCTGCCAAAAAGGCAATTACAAGAAAATGGAACTCGAAGTGTAAACCAACTTTACTAGAAGTAGCGAAGATAGTAACAGAGATAAAACAAATGGAATTGGGAACTTTAGGAAAAAAAATGTGAATTGTGGGATCAATACATGGAGAGAACAATGTTTAAATGAAGGCAGAATATGAATGAATTATGTAATGTCTGTACACTTACCATAAATGCAGATGTTCGAGTGTATTCACTGTTGCAGTCATAACATTTGGGTAGCTTCCCAAAGCAATGGTTGGGAGGATGGAATTATAAAGCATTAAGACTAGCAATAAGGCCCTGCAGGACAGCAGTGGCAAAACCAGTCCTGTATTTAGAGTAGAGAGGTAAATGGTAATGTTTAGTGAACGTATGGACTGAGCTCCAAGTAGCAGCTTCTAGAATGTCTCTGGTAGGAACACCTCTGAGAAAGGCTGCAGAAGTAGATGCAGCCCTGATGGAATGGGATCTGACCCCCTTGGGTACAGGTTTTCCATGGTGTGTATAACAGAAATGAATACAATGGCTTATCCATTTGGAAATGGTTTGCTTTGAAATAGCCTTTCCCTCTGACCCTGCAGCAAATGCCACCAGCAGTTGTTCAGATTTTCTTTGAGATTTTGTTCTGCTTAAGTAAAGTCTAAATTGTCTGTGTACATCCAATGAATGCAGAATCCACTCCCCCTTGTTCTGTGGATTGGGGAAGAAGGTTAGCAAATTAATGGTCTGATTGAGAGCCACATTGGATACCACCTTAGGCATGAAGGATGGATTGGTTCTTAGGGATACCCTGTCCGCATGAAAAATGGTGAAAGGCTCCACTGCCATAAGAGCTTGAAGTTCTGAAATCCTTCTAGCTGAGGTGACTGCTAAAAGGAAAGTTGTTTTCCACATAAGAAATTTTAAGTCTGCAGTTGCAGCTGGCTCAAAAGGTGGGAGAGTGAGTTTTTCCAACACAAAACTGAGGTCCCATGCAGGGGTTGGAGCTCTCCTGGGTGACCTTAACTGTTTTAGCAAAGGATGGGAGAAGAGGGGGGGGGGGGTTCTGTGTTGTAATGAGCTGAAATGGCTGAGGTGTGGATTTTTATTGAAGAAAAAGACAGACCCTTGTGAAGCATCTCAGGTAAAATATTGTAAAATCTGAGGAATGTTGGGCATTGCTGTGCTTATACTTTGTGCTGGATTCCAAGCATAAAATCTTTTCCACTTGTCAGCATAAGATTTTCTAGTACTAGGCCTTCTGGCCTCCAAAATTACATCCATCACAGGTTTGCTGAGGGATGCTAAAGGTGAATTCAGTTGATTAGCCACGCTGCAAGATTCAAGTTTGGAGCTGAGAGTGCAGAATTTGGTTGGTCTGCTGAGACAGCAAGACAGGTGTCTTAAGCAGGTGCCACGGGGGAAGGTGTGACATTGCGCAGGAGTGGGTACCAGTGTTGTCGAGGCCAGTCTGGAGCAATCAAAATCATTTTTGTTTTTTCTTGTTTTACTTTTAGAAGGACTTTGGAGAGCAGAGGCAGAGGAGGAAAGGCATAGACTGATGAGTTTTTCCAGCTGAAGGATAGAGCATCCACTTTCCAAGCTTTTTGGTGATGAATCCTTGTGCAAAATTTGTCCAGCTGATAGTTCTGGGGAGAGGCAAATAGATCTATGTCCAGGACCCCCCATTTGGGTGTCAACATGTTGAAAATCTATGGTTCCAGCTTCCATTCGTGTGGGGGTCCATGAGATTTCTGCTTAGTTTGTCTGCCAGTGAATTCATCTTTCCTGGCAGGAATTGAGCTTGCAGTTGTACTTAAAAGGCTAAGGCTGTGTTCCACAGTGTCATGGCTAGTCTGCAAAGGGGGTAGGAGTGAGTTCCCCCCCTGCTTGTTTATGTACCACATAACCGTGGTGTTGTCCGTCTTTACCATTAACTGTCCTGGAAGTAGGTAGTCCAAGGCTGTCAGAGCATTCGGTACAGCTAGCATTTCTTTTTGATTGGTGTGAAGATGCATTTGATTTGAGCTCCATTTGCCCTGAATGCACTTCCCTGCCAGATGTGCCCCCCCATGTGTAGTCTGATGCGTCTGTAGTCAGGGTTTGGGAGGCAGCGGGTGGTGTGAATGGCAATCCCATTCTTGATGGCAGGCCTCTGCCCACCATAGGAACTCCAGTTGCAGGCAAGGAATGATAGGAATCATTGTTTCCAGACTTTGACAATGCTGTCTCCGTAGACTTTTTTAATACCGTTGCAGTTTCCTCATATGCAGTCTTGCATATGGAATTATTATTATTAAAATTTTGGGCCGGCCTTAATAATCTTCTCCACCCAGGCAAATCCTCTACTCCTACCCCAGAACAGGTATCCGATAAAACCCCAATTGAAGTAGCCAACACCTTCAACTCTTTCTTCACGAACACTATTCAAACCTTAGCTAACCAACTATCAGCTACCCATTGTTCAATGAAAGAAGTTCATCCAGAAACTAAACCAAATTTCTATCTACAAGCTGTCTCCACTTCTACTATAAGATCCTTACTTCAAACGCTTAAACCTACCACCCTCTCCGCTGACCTCCTCCCAGCCGAATATTTACAAAAAGCTTCAGATGTCATTGCCTACCCAATATCCATACTAATTAATCGCACCATCTCTGAATCTAATACCCCCTCTATTTGGAAAACATCCCATGTCATACCACTTCATAAGGGAGGTAATTCCACTGACCTATCTAACTATAGGCCAATAGTCATAATGTCCCCTCTGGCCAAAATTATGGAAAAATGTATACATAAACAACTCCTTCACTATCTTACTCAGAATAATCTACTTACCAACTCACAACATGGGTTTCGACCTAACCACAGTACAACTACTGCTCTACTCTCCTTTACGGATACAATTAACACCAACCGTAATAATAAAAAAATATCATCTGCGCTCTTTCTGGACCTCTCTAAAGCCTTTGACATGGTCAACCACCAACTACTTCATAATACCCTAAAAACCCTACAACTGGACAACCTAACCTTAGGCTGGTTCCGTGCGTACCTCTCAAACAGGAAACAAGCTATACTCTGGGACAATCAACTCTCTGAACTCCTACCCAATACCATAGGGGTTCCACAAGGATCCATACTGTGTCCACTTCTTTTTTTCAGTTTTTATTAATGACCTACATACAGCCATCCCTGAGGCAACCTGTGTACAATATGCCGATGATTCGACCTTAATCTGTTCCGATACATCTCTAGGGAATCTACTGGACAAAACCCAATCCTGCTTCACAGCTGTGGAAAACTGGTTATCAGGGCGACAACTAATTCTAAATCCTAAAAAAAACAAATTGCTTCTTTTTCATCCAACCTTAAAACTTCCCTTTACTGACTTCACCATTCAATCAAACAAAGGGACAACCATCTCACCTGACCCCCATACTAAGTTACTAGGTGTTACCATAGACAATAAACTTAGATTTGATACACATATTAATAATACTATCAAAACCGTGAACAAGAAACTAGGGTCACTATATAGAATTAAAGCCTTTCTAACCCCAACATCAAAAACAACCATTGCCCGCACTCATTTACTATCTACTCTCTTATATGCTTCCCCAGTTTTCACCAAGCTTAATAAAAGTGAGCTAAATAAACTCTCAAGTTCATATAATCACATTGCCAGATTTGCCACTGGCACTCCACATAGAACGCACCACTGTAATAACCTAAAAGCCCTTGGATGGATAGAACTCCCAAACCTTCTACAGCAAAATCAACTTATTGAGGCATTTAAGTTACTTACACACCCGGATAAAGCTCCTGCACTAAAGGGCCTAATTACACCATATAACAACCTAAATAGCCTACGTTCTGCAGATAGGCTTCTTTTACAAAATGTCAAATCCCATAATGCAGGAGGTGATGCTCTATTCGCTAACGTCACTGCAAAAAAATGGAATTCTCTTCCCTCTAGCATTACTACCATTACCTCCTTACCCCTCTTTAAAAAAAGTCTACTCCAATATTTTAAATCACACTGGCTCTGCCAATGTTCTTTCCCAGATTAATCACCTCTTACCCGCTTTATAAATCTTACTTCTCTTCTTTCATTTGTTTCTCATGGTACTCACCATTACTCTTCTTATTACTTGATCTATCCACCTAATATTTCTCTTCCCTGAAACTCTAGTTACCTCTTTTATTGAGGCTTAGCAAGCTGAAATGGATATAAGTTTTCTGCTTAAAATTACACGTCTTCTTCACTCATTGTAATAGATAACAATTTGTATGTTTCCTATGTAATAAAAGATACCTTATGTTTATGTAATAATTTGTATACGTGGAGCTTTTCTCCCCGGGCCTCCGCTGAAAATGGACATGTATCCAGTCGGATTATCCCGGTCAACAAATGTAAAATAAATAAATAAAAATAAAAATAAGTCCAGGATTGGACGCCATGATTTGTCTTTTCTGGGTACCAGGAAAAGCCTTGAATAGAAACCTTGTCCCTTTTCCTCTTCTGGTACTGGTTGTATAGCCCCCATGCTAATGAGGGAAAGCACTTGTTTCTGGGCCTCTGCCCACTGATTTGGGGACAGGTCTGGCCATCCATTTGGAATTGGCAGCATGTGAAAATGAAATCTGAATCCTTAGGATACTATATTTAAAACCCATTTGCCCTGGGTTATAAGTTGCCAGTTTTTTGCATGAAGTGCGAGTTTTCCCTCCAAAGGGGCGATTAACTGGTAAGTGCTTGGAAGGCGTAAAGGAAAGTCATTGAGACGGCTTACCATAGGGAGGTGTCTTGTTGTTTCCAGATTTGGAAGAGGAAGCACCCCATTGTTTTGTTCTGTAAGTCCCTTGTGACTGAAAACGGGATCCTTTGGAATGGCTGGGTCTGGCTTGAGAGGCTCTGGTTGGAACTGTAAAGGACCAGTTCTTAGTAGGCCAGTGTCTGCTGAATCTTGGAGGTTGTACCTGTAAGAAATCTTCCACAGTTTGCATAGATTTAACTTTATCTTCCATCTCTTTTAAAACTTCTTCAGCCTTAACACCAAAAAGACGGTCCTGCTGTAAAGGAGCATCCAACAATTTTGATTTAACATGATCAGGCAGAGGTTGCTCTTTGAGCCAAACATGCCTTCTTAGCACAGATCCAGTGATAGCAGCCCTGCATTAGGGCTCTAAAGAATCAAAACCACACTGCAAAGTATGTTTTCCAACTTGTTCAGCTGAATGCAATAAATCCTGTAATTCTTTGTTTTCCACACAGTCAGATATCATCATTTTCTGTTTAAGCAGCCCTATGAGATGCTGCTATTTAAGCATATGAAATTGACAGTTTAAAGCTCAGATTGCCAAGGTTGCAGAAGTATAAACTCTTTTACCCCATCTATCCAGCGCCCTGGAGTCTCTATCAGAAGGGGTAGGATTTAGTCTAGAGGCCTTAATACCTTTGGAACCCAGAGAAATGGTTTTAGGGTCAGCAGTAGGTTTTTTGAAAAGGAATCTGTGCGAATCATGAATCCTGTAGTATCTATCTGATTTAAAAGGAGCCGGAGGCAGAGAATCTGGTGACATACAAGATTTTGAAAAAACTTCAACAATGTCTAGCACAGGAGGAATAGCCAAAGGTCTATGCTGAAGAAGAAAATCCCTAAGTCTCTTTTTAGATTCAGAGAAATCCTGACTTTCCCAATAGAAATGTTCCCTTAAGGCATGCAAAGTCTCTCCAAAGGAAAAATCCTCGTGGAGAAGCAGAAGAAATGGAATCTTCTGCATCAGAATCCTCATAAGAGGGAATAGGCAAATCTTGTTCATTAGGAGAATCAGAAGAAATAAGATTCATGCTCAGAAGATTCATAATCAATGTCTTGCCTAGGCCTCTTAGGAGGGGGATGGCTACCCCTGATAAGAGTAATTAAATCTTCAGCCATTTTGATCATCTGTTTTTAGGCATAGGAGCCTAAACGTGGCCCAGGCGTCGGTTTCTCAGACATAGCTTTAGATTTAAGCCTTAGTTTTGAAGATGGTGTCGGTCTAATATATAAATCCTTAGGTCTGAAAACACCCTCAGAAGCCGATGCCTGCACAGCGGCTCCGGACCCATCTAAGGTAGAGACATCCGTGGGTTCAAAAGTTGAAGCATCTCGCGGCATACTGGACTCCAAATGGGTCTCAGTAGAGGCCTGCGAATCAGTGGCAGCAGGTATCAAGGGCTGCGAAAGCACCTCACTGAGAACCGGCGACTTGCTTAGGATAAGGTTTTTCACCTCAACGGTCTTTTTTTCTTTGCGCTTTTTATGAATTCCGGTTGTCGGATTGCTAACCGAAGACATTTCTGGATAATTGAAATGTGAACCAAAATACTCTGAGGCAAGAGAGTACCGACGTTAAATAGTACGTTAATTAAATTTAGCACAAAACCGACAGCAAGGCACGTTGTGATCAGGGCCTAGGCAAGGAATACAGTACAAGTGAAAATCCTTATGAGGTATTTGCTTCCCACAAGTAATGCAATTATTAACTTTTACTGACATCGGTAAGGAGCAAGAAAAAGTTTTCCCAATGGGGTATCTTAGCTTTTAGTTGAAGACTTCAGTTCTGAAACTCGAAAATGAAAATTTCAGGAGTCGGCCGACCGGCACTTGCGAACTGCTTCTGCTTCGGGCACCGTGAGGCAAGAAAGACTGATGTAATGGCGTCGGCTGCATGTGTTATAACCCTGATGTCATGGAAGAAGGGACAGCAACCGAAGCAGGACCCAAGACTTTGTTAATCAGGCTGACTGAGGGCAACCTGCCAGCAGATTACCCAAATGTAATGACTGCAACAGTGAACACGAAGAACATCTGGCTTTATTATAAGTGATGCATAGTGTTTGCAACTACAGACATGTTAGCATGGTTTACAATGTATAACGTTTAGCATCTGGCTTTATTATAAGTGATGCATAGTGTTTGCAACTACAGACATGTTAGCATGGTTTACAATGTATAACGTTTGCAAGTAAAACTGTCTTGGTATGGTTTATTTTCGTTTACATAAAAGTGTAAGATTCTCTTTGTCACGTGATAATTTAATAAAGATGTTTCTGGTTTAAGACATCCAGATCGGGCTGAACTGAAGAAAATTGATGCCTAGCCTTCTTCGGTTTCTTTTAAGGTAAAGGCAGGATGTCTGGACAAGAAGGCTCAGATGACACTGTGCTGCTGTGTTGTGGGCAAGCTCTTTAGCCTTTGGTTTCCAAATATGTTTTCAAAGAATTGAGTTAGCTCCAAAGGGTTTTCGGGTCAAACGATTGACAGCACAGTCTTTGTAATTATGTTCTGCTCCTAAGCAAGAAAGGTGCTTTAAATGGTAACCCCCACGAGAAATTTTCCTCCAGAGTCACATTTCCCTCTCCTTGATGACATGAGCAAAAACTGAAAAAAGAAGAGAAGGATCTTCACCACTGTACTTTTCTGCCCAACTACTATGAAAATGTACCAGTTGTCTGTCTCACAGATAGAAGACTAAACAAAATTCTGCTTTTGGGCTAGCAACAAATAGGTTTTTGGGTATTTTCACCCTGACATCCCTTATGCACATACCTTTGGGCTTAGACCATTCAAACAGTATGGCAGAAAGGTGCCCACCAGGCTTTGGTATGCTGGTGGGACATAAGGCCATCCAAGGCAGGATATCCCATCTGTTAGCAATAATGCAGTAGTGATCCTAAGATAATTATCAGACATTTCAATGACTGCACACTCTTCTCCTTTTCCCTTAAAAAAATTGTTAAAGTGGCCATGTGTATATGTCCATATAAACACACATTATACATGTATGTGTGTATACATTACATATGAATAAAAGTAGATAAGAAAATGGTTAAATTATGCAACATGCAGGATTACACTTGTCCAACTCATCCAACAGCAGAACTGTACAACAAGGTGTACGCCCACGAATGTCTTTTTTTTCTTTATATTTTTGTCAGGTCTTTCTCCCAGAGTGTGGATGGACTAGTAAATTTGCAGAGAATACCAAAAGCAGAATTAATAAGTCTGGAAGATAAAAATATAGCAGTATTACTCCCAATTTAGTTCAGTGAATAATATAGCAATAACCCACGCCTGGGTGTGGGTAATGCTGGATTTACCCACGGTTGGCGTGGTTTGGTCCCGAAGCCCGAGGGACCAAACAAAGCCAACCGTGGTCAATACAGCATTACCCACACCCAGGCGGTTATTGCTATTATATGACATTATTTAAGAAAAGAAACTATTACTTTTCTTAAATAATGGCATAGTATAATGCCTGTTTACTGCCCTTCCGCAGATGTCCGGCATCCGGCAGTTCTGATGTACTGCGGCGCCTGCGCAGTACATCAGAGTTGTGGCAAAAGCAACGGAGAAAGCAAGATCTCCGTTGCTTTTTACTGTTTTGGCTATGTTAAATGGGTTTAACATGGCGAACAGTTAAAATAAGCAACGGAGATGTCCGTTGCTTATTTTAAACTGTCTCGCTATGTTAAACCCATTTAACATAGCGAACAGTAAAAAGCAACGGAGATCTTGCTTTCCCGTTGCTTTTTAAACCTGTCTCGCTATGTTAAATGGGTTTAGCATGCGAGACAGCTAAAATAAGCAACGGAGATCTCCGTTGCTTATTTTAAAGCTGTTTCGCTATGTTAAACCCATTTAAAAGAGCGAGACAGTGTTTTGTAGAGTTATACTAATGGAAAAACTCGGCGACGGACCTTTTCCATTAGTATAACTCGATTTACAATGTGCACGCTGGCCAATCAGCGCACGCTTTGGGGGTCATGGTATAATATAGCAATAACCCGCCTGGTGTGGTAATGCTGGATTTACCCGGTTGGCGTGGTTTGGTCCCGGGAAGCCCGGACCAAACAAAGCCAACCGTGGTAATCCAGCATTACCACCAAGACGTGGTTATTGCTATTATAATGACATTATTTAAGAAAAGAAATAATTACTTTTCTTAAATAATGGCATTGTACAATGCCTCTTTACTGCCCTTCCGCAGCTGTCTAGTATTCTGCGGCAGTTCTGATGTACTGCGCATGCCTACGCAGTACATCAGAGCTGTGGGCAAAAGCAACGGAGAACGCAAGATCTCCGTTGCTTTTACTGTTTAGCTATGTTAAATGGGTTTAACATAGCGAGACAGCTTTAAAATAAGCAACGGAGATCTCCGTTGCTTATTGTAAAGCTGTCTCGCTATGTTAAACCCATTTAACATAGCGAACAGTAACGGAGATCTTGCGATCTTCGTTGCTTTTAAAGCGGTCTCGCTATGTTAAATGGGTTTAACATAGCAAGACAGCTTTAAAATAAGCAACGGATATCTCCATTGCTTATTTTAAAGCTCTCTATGTTAAACCCATTTAATATAGCGAGACAGCTTTTTAAAAAGCAACGGAGATCGCAAGATCCGCTTTTTACTATGTCGCTATGTTAAAGGAGTTTAACATAGCGAGACAGCTTTAAAAAGCAACGGAGATCTCCGTTGCTTTTTAAACCTGTGTCGCTATGTTAAACTCTTAACATAGCGAGACAGTGTTATACTAACGGAAAAGTCCGGCGACGGACCTTTTCCGTTAGTATATTGAGGGATTTACAACGGGCACGCTGGTTGGGCTGGCCAATCAGCGTGCACGTTTTAGGGGAGGAATTGTATAATATTGATTTTAATCTAATAAGGTGCATTATTACATGTCATGGTCAGGCTCAAGAGAAACTATCCATTATTAAACATGTTTTGCAACCGGTTGATGTTAAAGATCTTAGTATGTTAATGGACAGCTCTGTATAATTCATGCCAAATGGGTTTTCAATAACTAGAAAATGTTACCTGGTGGTGTACATAATTTCATCAAAATTTGTAGATATGTTAAACATATTCAGGGCTATGGGAAGACCACACACTGCATGAGGCATCATTCTGTGCTTATGATCTGGATGAGCTTAGGAATGGATACAAAAGTACCTTGCAAAAAGACAGTATGTTAAGAGTAAACTACCAGGAAAAAACAGAAGGCTTTAAATGGTACACAGTTATATACAGGATTTTAAGTAGTGATAAGCTGGTGTTCACAAATTTACTAGAAAAGAAGCCATAGTGAGTACAAGTTCACAGGTTTACAGTAGGTCAATGACCACCAGGGTCTTTACAAGTCTAGCTGTACAATCCAACCCAGTTTTGTCCCAGAGTTCCTTGGCTGCATATATAGTGGAATATGTTAGTAAAGAGATAATCAAGGGTTATGCACACTGGGGTACATTAGTTGGGGATTAACTTACTGCCGACCTCTGTCCAGAGACAGGGGAGGTAGAATAGGGGTGAATTTGCAATTTCCCATCTAATGATAAATGTAGAGACTTCTTAGGCTGGCCAGGAAATAAACCCAGACCAACTGCTTCGAAGGCAGCTGTACTCATTACTACACCACCAATGCTGTATTATGACTGGTTTTCCAAATGGTTTCTTATGCTACACAAGATAACTTGATGGTGGAAACAGTACAGGTGTGTGGGTAATACCATAACTCCAGACGGTCAAGTGTGGCCACGGTTTCAGTCATAACTTATAAGGACCTCTGCCAATGTTTGATGTCTAGTCTGACAGAGCTGTGCACCCTTCTGTCATGCCTGGGCTGACATTGTCTTACCTCAGATGTCTTCATGTACTTGGTATATAGATAGCATCTACCAAGACTATTTGGTTCTTTTTCCCCCACCGGGAACCAAGAAAAAAGGTCTGCTGGTTTAGCTTATGCCAGGAGAAAGTACAGTTTTGTACCTACCATAAATGTAGATGTCCGAACTGGATAGCATCTGCAGTCATAACAACTGTGTTGTCCTGTCGTCAGGCAGCCCTTCGGTCGGCCGGATTCCAAAGTCCGGGTCCGGCTTCGGCTGATGTCGCACTTCACCCGGCGTCATCTCTGCTGGTCTTCGGGTATAAAGGCATCAGCCAACGCCATTTTCCTCAGTGTTTCTTGCCCCAGATGCCAGTTGCCCTCTTGGAAGGCTAAATTTTGGGTAAATGCCAATGTTTCCAAAAGATAGAAGGCAAACACAAAAAATAAGCATGTATGTACATATATACAAACAAATACACCATAAGAGACTCCCCCCACCAGCTAGCTATTAGGAGGGTAAATACCCTAGGAGTACCACAGAGGGGAAGGAGGGAGGGTAATCCTGACTGCAGATGCTATCCAGTTCGGACATCTACATTTATGGTAGGTACAAAACTGTACTATGTCCTTCATGGATGCATCTGCAGTCATAACAACTGGGTAGAATACCATAGCCAACTAGGGGAGGAGGAAGAATAGATTATGGTGTGGTTAGGATCCCTTGTAGTACAGCAGTGGCAAACCCTGCTCGGGATCTGGAATACAGAGGTAAATTATAATGCTTGGCAAATGTATGCACGGAGGTCCAAGTAGCCGCCTCAATAATGTCCTTGGTTGCCACTCCTCGTAAGAAGGCTGTGGTAGTGGCTGTCACCCTTGTAGAATGAGGCCTTATGTTCTGTGGAATTGGTTTTCCATGAAAGGAGTAACAGAATCGTATGCAATTTCCTATCCATTTGGAGATTGTCTGTTTGGAAATCGCTTTTCCTTCCCTTCCTGTTGCATAGGCTACAAACAGCTGGTCAGTTTTTCTGTTACTTTTTGTTCTGTCCAGGTAGTAGCGTAGCTGTCTATGTACATCCAAGGTATGCAGCATTCTTTCCCCTCTGTTTTGTGGGTTTGGGAAGAAGGTAGGTAGGTGGATTGCCTGGTTTAAAGACACTCTGGATACCACCTTAGGCATAAATGTAGGATTAGTCCTCATGGACACTATCTTGGTGGAAGATTAGGAAGGGTTGTACTGCCATTAGGGCCTGAAGTTCAGAAACCCTTCTTGCTGAGGTTATTGCCAGTAGGAAAGCAGTTTTCCACGATAGATGCTGCAGGTCTGCTGTTGCTGCTGGTTCAAAAGGTGCAGTGTCAACTTTTCCAGCACAAAGTTCAAATCCCAAGCTGGCAATGGTGGTTTCCTAGGAGGTTTTACATTCTTGATCCCTCTGAGGAACTGCCTGAGTAAAGGATGTGAAAAGACAGGTGGATCAAAACTGTATTCTGCTGAAATAGCTGATGCATGTATCTTGATGGAGGAATAGGACAGGCCTGTATGTAGAAGCTCTGCCAAATACTCCAGAATGTTAGCAATGTCTATATTCGACACATCTTTTCCTCTTTCAGCACTCCAAATGACAAACCTTTTCCATTTTCCTGCATAGTTCCTTCTTGTTGAAGGTCTGCGGGCTTCAAGGATAATGTCTTTAACCCTTTGGGAAAGCTCTGGATTAGTTGCTGCTATGTGATGTTCCATGCAGTCAGTTGCAACGTTTTTAGGTTTGGATGCATGATGCTGTAGTTGTTCTGAGTTAACATCAAAGGCATCAGGGGTATTGACCACATTTTGTCCCGAGACATGCTCCTCAGCAATGGGTACCAGTGTTGTCTTGGCCAGTTTGGAGCTATCAGGGTTATCCTTGGACGTTCCTCCTTGATTTTTAGTAATACCTTGTGTATCAAGGGAAGAGGCTAGAGTATTCTCCTTTCCTGGTACGAATATTGCCTGTAACTGGATTTTGTAGCTGAGCGCCAGGTTCCAAAGGTCCAAAGTCATTCTGCATAGGGGGTATGAATGAGTGCCTCCCTGTTTGTTGATGTACCACATGACTGTGGTGTTGTCTGTCCTTATCATCAAATGGCCTGCTTTGAGGAATGGTCTGAATTTTTGGATTGCCAGTTTTACTGCCAGCATTTCTTTTAGGTTGATGTGCAGATGGAGCTGGTCCTGTGTCCACAATCCTTGTACGCATTTGTCCAGCATATGAGCCCCCCATCCTAGGTCTGAGGCGTCTGTTGTGATGGTTTGGCTTGCTTGATAGTTGTGAAAGGGTAGGCCTGGATTTGACTGGCATGCTTGAGCCCACCATAGGAACTCCTGTTTTAGGCATGGGATTAGAGGAATTTCTGCTTCTAGGCTGTGCCTGTGTTGGGACCATAAATTCTTTAGGTACCACTGTAGTTTTCTCATATGTAGTCTGGCATGTGGAACCAAGATTATGCAGGATGCCATGAAGCCCAAGGCCTGTAGAACTTTTCTTGCTGTTAGCTTGTTCTGTTTTGTTAGTGCCAAGAAGTAAAGAGGGAGTTCTTTTGTTTTTCTGCAGTTAGGAATGCCATTTGTTTTACTGTGTCCAATTCAGCCCAAGAATGTCCTTGTTTGGGATGTTATCAGCCTTGACTTTTGTAAATTGACTGTGTATCCCAGTGCTTGTAGCAAGTAAATGACCCTTTGTAAATCTGTTGTCAGCTTGCTTTTGTTGTCCCCTGTAGCAGGCAGTCGTCCAGGTATGGATAAATTTGGATTCCCTGTAGTCTGCAGTGGGCGATTACTGATGCCAGGCATTTTGTGAATACTCTGGGCGCAGTAGATAAGCCAAAGGGCAATGCTGAGAATTGATAGTGCTCTGATCCTGCAAGAAATCTGAGGTATCTTCTGCAAATTGGTCGTATGGGGCGTGCAGGTATGCCTCCTTGAGATCTAGAGTTACCAGCCAGCACTCCTTGCCCAGCATGGGAAGAAGTTGCTGGAGGGTCAGCATTTTGAATTTTGGGACAATGATGTATGTATTTAAGGTGGACAGGTCGAGAATAGGTCTCCAACTTTTTTCCTTTCTTGGAACTAGGAATAGTCTGGAGTAGAATCCTTTGCCTTGTTCTGTTATTGGCACTCTTTCCACAGCTCTCATCTTTGTTAGTTGCATTATCTGCTGTAGAGCTTCTTTGTTTTTGATTTGGAGGCAGGTTTGGCATTCCTCTTTTGACTGGTAAAGTGTGGAAGTGGAACCGGTATCCTTGGTCTATGGTTTGCAAAATCCACTTGTCTTTTGTGATATAGTGCCAGTTCTTGAAAATAAGGTTAATTTTCCGCCTAATGGTGCTGCTATTTGTTCCCTGGTAGGCGGAGTTAGAATCAAGTCACTGTGCTGTTGTAGTGGCAGTGGCTGTGTCTGTGCCTCTGTTATTACCTTGCCACTGTCGTCCTCTGTAGGCACCCCTCTGGATTGATTTCTGCCTCTGGGACGTCTATTCCTGCCCCTTTGGGATCTTGTGGAGTCACGAAAGGACCAATTTTTGGCAGGCCAGTTCCTGCTAAACCTTGGGGTTGAACCTGCAAGAAATCTTTAACCGTTTGTACAGATTTTGCCTTTTCTTCCATTTTCTTCATTACCTGCTGGGCAGGTGTACCAAACAAACTGGCCTTATCCATAGGTGCATCTAATAACTTAGCTTTAACATGATCCGGTAAGACCTGTTCCTTCAGCCATGCATGTCTTCTTATCACTGTGCCAGTCATGGCTGATCTAAATGAAGCCTCCAGTGCATCATAGCCACATTTTAAGGAATGGTTACTAACCTGTTGTATGTTATTTACCATTTCTAATATATATTTCTTATCTATAGAGTCATCAGAGGATAGCTTTTAGTTAACTGATCAAGCAAACACTCTTGGTATAGGATCACGTGAAACTGTAAATTTAAAGCTCTAGCTGAGAGAGTAGCGGAGGTGTAAACCTTTTGCCCCATCTGTCTAAAGACCTGGCTTCCCTTTGAGAAGGAATAGGGTTTTGCTGTGGTCGAGGCTACTGCCTTAGGCCCCTGGGATATAGTTTCGGGGTCTGCAAGTGGGGCCTTGTATAAGTGATGATGAGTGTCTGGAACCCTGTAAAATCTGTCTGGTTTGGCAGGGGCTGGAGGTAAGGAATCTGGTGCAGTGCAGACATCATTAAATGCATCGTCCACAACAGAGAGGACAGGAGGTATAGCTAAAGGCCTGTGTTGTGGAAGGTGCAGAAAAGTCCTAAGTCTTTTTCTGGAATCTGACAAATCCTGTTCCTGCCATTGGAATTGTTCTCGCATGGCATGTAAGGTTTCCCCAAAGGAGAATTCTTCTGGTGGAGAAGCAGCTGGAATGGATTCTTCAGCATCTGAGTCTTCATAATTGGAGAAATGAGCCTCTGGCTGGTCTGTAATATCGGAGTCCTCCGCGGAATCATCAGAGGACACAGGCTCGGGGGGCTCTGCTCTAGGTCTCTTTTCTGGGGGCTGAGAGGCCCTGTCTGGGTGAAATTGAGATCCCCTAATTAAGGATATTAAATCTTCTGCCAGAGTAAGCATTTGTGAGCTAGAAGTGGGCCTAGTTGAGGGGGGTTTAACAGGCACTGATTTAGTAGATTTGGCTGCTTTAGCCCTGGTAAAGGCCTTAATAGACATGGCTGCAGGAGGCCTAGCAGCACCACGTGCTGGGGTAGAGACATCCAAAGGGATGGTGTCTGATAAGTCACTAGTAACCACTGTAGGTAAGATTTCTGAGGCCGATTCAAGTAAGGTAGCAGGAGCCTCAGTAGTAGTCATTGATTCAGCTGTGCTTTGATCAGTTTTCTCGGTTTCGGCCGAAACCGAGACACTCGCGGTTTGCTTAACCATGGTTTCGGCCGAAACCACGGACCGCGAGTGTCGGTCTTTTCTTTGCGTTTTTTAACAATCTGGGTAGTCGGAGGATCCGGCGGCATAATGTACGCAAAATCTGAGCCGAAAAACTGTTCAGCAAACTCCGACCGACGCCTAAGCGTTGCCGGTTGAATGAGGCACAGGCTGAACAGTCTGCTACGTCGTGGTCTGGGCCTAAACAAGGCAAACAGTAAGAGTGGAAATCTTTATGAGGTATTTGTTTCCCACAAGTTAAACAGTTATTGACTTTTTCTGACACCGGCCGAGGCAAGAAAGAGTCCCCAACGGGTACTTAGCTTTAGAAGTCTTGAAGTAGTATTCGGTAGTAGTAATCTCTGGATCTGACCGACCGGCACTTGCGAACAGCTTCTGCTTGGCCACGGCAAGAAAGACTGAGGAAAATGGCGTCGGCTGATGCCTTTATACCCGAAGACCAGCAGAGATGACGTCGGGTGAAGTGCAACATCAGCCGAAGCCGGACCCGGACTTTGGAATCCGGCCGACCGAAGGGCTGCCTGACGACAGGACAGCCCAGTTGTTATGACTGCAGATGCATCCATGAAGGACATCAGCTGGAGGCACAGAGAATATAAACCCCCCTTAGGAAATCTGAACACAGAGGGGAGAAGGTACAGGAGTGATGTGGTAAAAGGTGTTTATGGGAATTAACCCCAGGTCTTCAGGGTCCCACTGCAGTAGAGGGGAAACAGCACTGCATCAGTAACTGCATCTTTATAATTATGGCAAGTTGTCTACAGATGTGCTACATTCTTTGTGGGTTAGTGTCACAGTCAAAACTTACAAGGAAGATTCACAAAGTTTTCCTAACTAAGGCAGGGCAGCTGTCTCATTGTTCAGATTAGGAGGGAGGATGTCAATTAAGGTAGCAGAGGCAAATCTGTCCCCCTTGCCCTCGATATCAGATCCAACCTACAGTGTTTTGAAAAGCTCCAAACCAAGGACTAAGTGACTTTGTATAATGTCCTAGGCACTAACCTCATTCAGCAAAAATTAGAAGTTATGTACCTACCATAACGTTCCATGTTAGTTGTCTTCTCTCGCCTTCTTTCTTGCTGGATGGGTTCGGAGCCGATCCTCGGCTCCGACTCGGCACTTGCTAAGCTTGAGAACTCCTTTTACCAGCTCGAGGCAACCCTATATCCCATGATGCAAGGCGAGACTACCTCAGATCTCGTTTGGTAGCTATAGAACCCTGCTAATAATACTAATCCCAAAGAAAGAGCAAAAAACTAGCCTAGAAGAACTAGGCCAAAAGTTCTTAAGATAGACTCTCTAATGAAAACTGAGGAGAGTGAATCTGAGAAAGAGAAGTTCTTCAAGATCTGTCCAGGCCAGGGGGAAGGAGGGAGGGGCGCAAGAAAGAAGGCGAGAGAAGACAACTAACATGGAACGTTATGGTAGGTACATAACTTCTAAATGTTAAGTTGTCAATCTCGCCTTCATTCTTGCTGGATGGGACCGCGTCCCTAGCACCTGTATCCCGGGTGGCTCAATGGAACAGACTCTTGAGTACTGTGGAACCAAAACTGGCTCTGTCCCTGGAGGCCAAATCTAATTTATAATGAGAGACAAAGGTATGAGGAGTGGCCCAAGTAGCTGCTGCTCAAATGGTATCAATGGGTAGCCTATCCTGAAAGGCTGTAGAAGTGGATAGGCTACTGGTTTAATGTGCCTTCGGTTTTGAGGGTAGTTGCTTGCCTCTAAGCGAATACACATAAGAAATGGCGGAAGACAACCATCTGGATAAGGTCACTTTCGACACTGGGAGACCTTTCCTGTTTTCTGCATAGGAAACAAATAATTGATCCGATTTCCTGAATTGTTTAGTTCTATGCAAATAATATCTGAGCTGACGACGGACATCCAAAAAATGAAGTTTTTGTTCAGCTTTGTCAGAATAATTAGGGAAAAAAAATGGTAGATCGATGGATTGATTAATATTAGTCTGAGAAACAACTTTGGGCAGAAAAGATGGATTTGTTCTCAAGGATACCCTGTCCTTGTGAAAAAACAAGTATGGGGGACGGATGCAGAGAGCTTGAATTTCAGATACCCTCCTTGCTGAAGTGACAGCCAGTAAAAATATTGTTTTCCAGGTCAATAACTTTACGGAGCATGAAGCAGACGGTTCGAAGGGGGGTAAAATCAAGGATCCTAACATCAAATTCAGATCCCATTGTGCAGGGGGATGTTTTATTGGAGGCTTTAGGAGAAAAACTCCTCTCAGAAAAGCTTTGCATAGTCTATGCGACATAATGTTATGATCTTGCAAGCCAACATGATATTTAGAAATTGCCGCCAGTTGAACTTTAACTGTTGATGAAGAAGATCCTGACTGAAAAACTTCAGCCAGAAAATCTAAAATTGAATGCACAGGTGCAGTAAAAGGATCAATGTGCCTGGAGTTTGCCCATAGGGAAAAACGTCGCCACTTGCTAGCATAAACCGTTCTGGTGGACGACTTCAAGGAAGCTATTAAGATATCTCTGACAGGATCAGAGATCATAGGAAGTCTGGCTAGGGAAGGAAGTGGAGCAACCAAGCAGTGAGGTTGAGAGAACGAATGGCCCGGTGCTGTTGACCCGATTGGTGGATCAGAAGATCCGGAACTGGGTCCAGATACCAAGGCTGCACCAGGAGGTGATGATGTAGGGTCGGAAACCAAATTTGTCGAGGCCAGTAAGGGGCAATGAGAATCAACTTGGCTCTCAAAACGGTAGCTTTCTGAATGAGCTGTGGAATTAAGGGGAAAGGGGGAAAAGCGTACAGAAGTCCCCGGGGCCAATCCTGGGTTAGAGAGTCTCTTAGGGGTTGGCCTGGTAGGGGAAAGAGGGTGAAGAAGTCCGGGCATTTGCTGTTTTGGGGTGTAGCAAAAAGGTTGCAACAAGGGGTGCCCCACTTCAGAAATATCTGGTCCACTACCGATTGATTGAGAGACCACTCGTGAGGCATGAGAATGGCTCTGCTCAGTCTGTCCGCTAAGAGGTTGGACCTGCCGGGGATGTGCGTTGCTATCAGAAACCGATGAGAGGAGATTGCCCATTGCCAAAGTCTGAGAGCTTCTCGACACAAAGGATAGGACCTTGTCCCGCCCTGTTTGTTGATGTACCAGACTACAGACATGTTGTCCGTTTGAACTGCAATAGTCCCCGAGGGAAGAAAGTCGTTGAGGGCTTGCAACGTTAAAAGCACCGCTCTCATCTCCAGGACATTTATGTGCAGATGGTATTCTGTGGGTTGCCAAGTCCCGTGGACCATCCTGCCCTGATAATGCCCCCCCCACCCGATCAGAGAGGCATCCGTAGTGACTGTGGCAACCGGAGTAGGGGGAACAAATGGTCGGCCCTGATGAAGTAGAGGGGAAGATATCCACCAGGTTAGATGAGTCCTGCACGATTGTGTAACCAAGATTTCGTGCCTCATGGGTAGGTTCTCGAATGACCACTGAGTGAATAACATCCACTGCAGAAGACGCATGTGGAAGCGAGCTAATTGAAGAAGTACAATGGCCGCAGCCATAAGACCTAGAACCTTGAGAACCAATCTGGTTTTGACTTTGTTGCTCAGTAAAATGATTTGAATGTATTTTTGGATGTCCAGAATTCTCTGATTTGTTAGTCTGGCTAACATACTGACGGTGTTTAGTTCTGCACCTATAAAGGTGATAGATTGGCAAGGCAGCAGAGAAGATTTTTCGAAATTCACCGATATTCCCAACATTTTGCAAAGCTGCAGAGTGTAGTCTCTACTCTGAAGAAGCTGATGCTTGGTGGTGGCGGAGAGGAGCCAGTCGTCCAAATAAGGAAACACCTGGAATCCTTGACGTCTCAGATGAGCCGTAACCACTGCCATGCATTTGGTAAACACTCTGGGGGCTGAAGTGAGGCCAAAGGGCAGGGCTCTGAATTGATAATGACTGGTCCCTAGCCGAAAGCGGAGAAACCTCCTGGAGCGTCTGTGTATCTTTATCTGATAGTATGCGTCCTGAAGGTCTATCGAGCACATCCAGCTGTCCTTGCCCAAAAAGGGCAGAATGGACTGAAGCGTGACCATCCGGAATCGTGCCTTCTTGACAAATCTGTTTAGATTGTTCAGGTCTAAAATAGGTCTCCAATCTCCCGTCCTTTTGGGGACCAAAAAGAATCTTGAGTAGACGCCGGATCCTACTTGGTCTGCTGGAACAGTCTGGACGGCTCTTTTTTCTAGGAGCTTTGAAACCTCCTGTTTTGCCAAATCCCTTTGACCGGGTGAGATGTCTGGAAGGGATTGGTGAGGTACGGATACCTTTGAAGGGATTTTGTAACACTCGGATATGATCGACTGTACCCACATGTCTTGTGAGAGGAGCCAGGCTACTGGGTACAGCAATATCCTTCCCGACTGCCTCCAAGGGTGGACAGTCGGGCAACACCTCAGGGATGCTGAAAGGGTTTGTCAGGAAGAGGCTCCCTGTTACCCTGATTCTGGGGACCCCCTGCCTCTAGGGGCGTCTATTATTGTTACCCCCTCTGCCTCTGGGGGTAAATTGACCACGTGTGTCCGGCGCTGCTCCTTGGGCTTTACGGAACCACATCTTTCCTCCTTTCTGACCCTTGGGATAGGGTCTAGAAGGAGTGGAAAAATGGACTCCTACGGCAGAAAGAGTTTTGCCGTCTTGCTCACACCTGGTCAAGGTTTCCTTCACCTGAGGTCCGAACAAAGCCGAACCGTCAAAGGGGGTATTGGTGAAGGACGCCTTAAAGGGGTCCGCGAAATTACAAAGCCGCATCCAGGCCTGACATCTGAGAGCCACTCCTGTGCCTGCGGCTCTGCTCGCTCCATCGGCCGCATAGGATATGAGCCGCATGGAGGAGTTGGTTAAAGAATTTAGGATTGCTAGCTGTGAGGCAATCTTGTCTTGAGCCCCAGCAGCTGAAGGATCCTGAACCACTTCACCTAGTTCCTTGAGAATATCTCTCTGAAGTCTGGTGAAATGACAAAGGTAGTTCAGCGAACGCATAGCAAAGGTCGCTGAAGAAAACATCCGCTTACCATACCTATCCATGGTCCTAGAATCTTTGTTGGGAGGATGGACAGGCACGGAAGGATCCGCAAGTTCCTTCTTGGTGGCCGCCGCCACCACCATAGCATCCACAGAGACGCCCTTAGAAAGAAACTGCTTGTCTGAGGGGGCCGTAATAAATTTGGATGGCCTCCTGGGGACAGGTTCCACAGAATCCGGGGCTGCCCACGCCTTCCGAGCCACTACCTGCATGAGTGGGTCGAAAGGCGGAGACACCCAGGAGGTGGAGGGTCAGGATCCAAAAGCCTACAGGTATACCGACTCATCCTCGGAGGGATCAATGGAAGGCCAGGTCCCCCTCTGTTTGAGGAGTTCCAGGATGTCTGAAAAAGAGACATCCTCAGAGGGGGACCGAGGGGAACCCTCTGACTCATCTAAGTCGGTATCCGATGTTGTAGACTCAGGGGAGTCTGTGTGTTTCCTCTTACACGTCCTCTTACGCGGGGGTTCCCCTGCGGGATCAGGAGAAACCTCGGAAGAGGAAATTATTCCCAATGGGGAAACCTGGGGCGATGGATCCCTGGGCCTGAGAGCAAGAGGTTGGCAACAGACATCAACAGGCACCGAAGAGGGAGGAGCTAAAGGGATGGACCGTTGACCTGGCTCAGGTGCCAGGACACTCCTCATCACCTCAAAGGCTCCCCTCCCAGGGAGACCAGAATACTCCTGTTCCGAAGAAACAGGAATTCCTGGCTCCACTGAGACAGAAGGCTCCGAGGCCGATGTCGGTGCCGAGCTTACCAAAGCCAAAGCCGAAGCCCCGAGAGGGAGAGCGGGGTCGGACAAGGGTCCGATGCCACTAGCCCCCTCGGAGCCGACAAGGGAAACCCGACGACCGGATCCCTCCAAGGAAGGTCTCATGGAGGAGATCGGAGCCGAAGACGACGGAGCCGAAAGGGGATGTATCGGCCCTGGCGCTGACACGGTCACTCTCCCGAGAAGCTCCGGATCCGAACTCTGGAGGAGAGTCGGAGGAGGAAGTTCAAGGGGAAGAGCAATAGCCGAAGACTGCTGAGACGGGCTATGGAGCATTTGGGCTAGTGCCTGAGATTTCAACAGCCTGCTTACCACCCTCTCTAAATCGTGGTCAGACAGCCTGGAAGATCTCGAAGATCGGCTCCGATGACTCCGTTCCAACAAAAGAGGAGACCTCGGAGCCGAGTGAATCGACTCCAAAGAAGGGGACCGAGATCTCTTCTTGGATGAAGCCATCGGAGCCAACGTCCTCTGGGTTCCAGATGGAGCCGAAGACTTTTCGGCTCCGATACTGGATAACACGTCAGCACCAGCCGGTGCCGACAAGGCAACTGGAGACTGAGTGCCGGAGCCGGTTGGAACCGACACTACCACATCAGAGGAAGAAAGATCGGCTCCAGCCGGAGCCGATCTCGACTCCGAAGCAGTCGGAGCCACCGGGGAAGGCTTAACCACTGTAGCCTGAACCTTAGGTGGCTTGGAAGGTTTACCCGACCCAGTCTTTGTCGGTGAACCTTCTGGCTTTAATAAGCCACGGAGGATCAACTTGTTCCTCCTCTCCTGCAGGACTCTCTGGCTAAAAGAATGGCATATGGCACAGGAGTCCTGCAGGTGTAAAGGCCCCAGGCAGTAAACACAAGAAGTGTGACCGTCTGTCAGAGACATCTTCTGACAGCACGAGTCACACTTCTTGAAGCCTGAGACCTTTCCTTCCCTAGACATAGTCTAAGAAACACAATAACACACACACTGAACAAGTCACACAATTAATCCCAAAACACACATACACACTGACAGGGATTAAGAACAGGGAGGCTTAGGCCTAACTGAAAAAACTTTAACTTTAAATTCTAACCAAAAAGGGAAATAGGGTAGGCTCTAGTATAGAATACACACTATCTAAATACTAAGAAATACAAGGGAAAAAAGGGAGGGAAAACCCTTGAATAATCTGTTTGAAAAATCAAACTCACCTGAGCTGGCAAAAAAGAGACCTCTTCGCAAAGCGGCAAACAAGATCTGAGGTAGTCTCGCCTTGCATCATGGGATATAGGGTTGCCTCGAGCTGGTAAAAGGAGTTCTCAAGCTTAGCAAGTGCCGAGTCGGAGCCGAGGATCGGCTCCGAACCCATCCAGCAAGAATGAAGGCGAGATTGACAACTTAACATCAGCAGTTTTTCAAGAAAGGTCCTTCTATGGGTTTTTACACTTTGTTGCGTCTTTCGGCTTATCCCGGTTAGGTGTCACCACAGCGGAACTCCAGTCCGCTAATGATTGACAGTAGATTTTTACGTACCGATTTGCCAGACCTGACGCACAACCTTCAAAGAAGGCATGCCCATTCACGCATGCCTCCACACAGAAGACGCTCTAGCTGAGAATCGAACGGGACAACGTCTTACTGTGAGGTGACAACGATACTGCAGCACCACCACCGCAGTTCTATGGGTTTTTACACTAATGGGTTTTTACACTAAGTTTAGAAAAAGTATTAGCCTTTTTACAGTAAATATACACAAAGTATTACCCATTTTCAAATACTTTTGGTCATTAGAAATCCTTGTTTTTTGCAAAGCTCTCTGGATTACCTCCATTTTCTGTTTTTCGCAAAGGAGACAGCAGCTGACCCGATTTTCTGGGAATTAAAGTTATGTACTCACCATAATTATGCATCTGTGTTGTCCGTCTTCATTCTTCCTCAGTGATTGGGTATCAGATCTAACTCAGCCACATACACTAGATTTTATGATCCAACTCAGAAGCTCCTCCCTCTATCCATAATGCCCCACTCAACTAGCAATACCTCAGATCAAGTTTGCTGCTTTGCAGATTCTAAGGTAGCACAAGAAAAGAACAGCAGAGCTGAGCCTCAAACCAGTAACAAAGAATTCCGCAATATTCACAAGGTCACTCCAGAAGATGAAAGGAATGGGAAAGTTGAGGAAGAATGAAAATGGACAACACAAGTACATAGTTTTATAGTGGGTACATAACTTTAATATCTGTCGTCCTTTTCACTCGTTCCTCAGCAACTGGGCCAGAGTCCCAATCTATGCGAATCTTGGGTGGCCCTCTTGGAAGGATAGTCCAAAGAACCACAGAAAGTACAGTTGTGTACACTTACCATAAATGTAGAGGTTCGAGTGTATTCACTGTTGCAGCCATTACATTTGGGTAATCTGCTGGCAGGTTGCCCTCAGTCGGTCTGATTAACAAAGTCTTTGGTCCTTTGCTGTCCCTTCTTCCATGACGTCAGGTCGTCAAGGGTATAAAACATGCAGCTGACGCCATTACATCAGTTTTTCTTGCCCCAAATGTCACGTGCCCCCCAAATGGGGAGCAAAGTTAATTAAAAAACACCAAAATATATATACATATACCTCCAACCCCAAAAGCAAATACACCAAAAGGGCTTTTAAGCATAGTGAAAGAAGTTAGAGGTAAAATATGAAGAAAGAATAGAGGGTTGGAGGTAGGGTAACCTGGACTGCAACAGTGAATACACTTGAACATCTACATTTATGGTAAGTGTACACAACTGTACTATGTTCTTCGTGTTTCACTGTTGCAGTCATTACATTTGGGTAGATTCCCAAAGCAATTGGGAGGATGGAATTATAAAGCATTAGGACTAGCAATGAGACTCTGCAGAAAGTACAGTTGTGTACACTTACCATAAATGTAGATGTTCTTCGTGTTTCACTGTTGCAGTCATTACATTTGGGTAGAGTCCCTAAGCTATGGAAGGGAGGATGGACTTATACAGCATTAGGGGAGGCTATAAGGCCCTGCAGGACAGCAGTGGCAAAGCCTGCCCTGGATTTAGAAAAGAGAGGTAAATGATAATGTTTTGTGAATGTATGAACAGAGCTCCAAGTAGCAGCTTCTAAAATGTCTCTGGTAGGAACCTCTCTGAGAAAAGCTGCAGAAGTAGATGCGGCCCTGGTGGAATGGGATCTGATCCCCTTCGGGACAGGTTTACCATGGTGCATGTAGCAAAAATGAATACAATGGCTTATCCATTTTGAAATAGTCTGCTTTGAGATAGCCTTCCCCTCTGCCCCTGCAGCAAATGCCACTAGTAGTTGCTCAGACTTACTTAAAAATGTTGTCCTGTTTAAGTAGAATCATAATTGTCTGTGTACATCCAATGAATGCAGAATCCGCTCCTTTTTGTTTTGCGGATTTGGGAAAAAAGTTGGCAGATGAATGGGCTGGTTAAGAGCCACTCTGGATACCACCTTAGGCATAACGGAAGGGTTGGGGGTCCTGAGGTCCACTCTGTCCAGATAAAAGATAATGTAAGGCTCCACTGCCATGAGGGCCTGTAGTTCTGAAATCCTTCTGGCTGAAATGACTGCTAAAGGAAAGGCTGTCTTCCGGGAGATAAATTTGATGTCTGCAGTTGCAGCTGGTTCAAAAGGTGGTAGAGTGAGTTTTCCAGCACAAAATTGAGGTCCCATGTAGGAGTTGGTGGTCTCCTGGGACGCCTTAAATTATTGGCCCCTGTGAGATACTGTTTCAACAGGGGATGAGAGAAGAGAGGAGGCTCTGTATTATAATGAGCCGAAATGACAGAGGCATGGATTTTTATAGAAAAAAAGGATATGCCCTTGTGAAGCATCTCAGTTAAGTATTGCAGAATCTGAGGAATATTGGGCATTGCTGAGTTTATTCCTTGTGCTTGGCTCCAGGCACAGAATCTCTTCCATTTATCAGTATAAGATTTTCTAGTGCTAGGCCTTCTGGCCTCCAAAAATGACATCCATCACAGGTTTACTGAGGGATGTGATTGGTGACGCTAGTTGAGTAAACATCCTGCTAGATTCAGAATTTGGAGCTGTGTGTGCAGAATTTGATAGTTCTGCTTAGATAACAGCTGAGGGTCTGAGGCAGGTACCATGGAGGAAGGTGTGCCATATTCCTTAGAAGTGGGAACCAGTGTTGGTGAGGGCAGTCTGGAGCAATCAGAATCATTTTTGGTTTTTCCTGCCTGACTTTCAGTAAAACCTTGGAGGGCAGAGGAGGAAAGGCATAGACCGATAGGTTCTTCCAGCTGAAGGATAGAGCGTCCACTTTCCATGCTTTTTTGTGATTAATTCTTGTGCAGAATTTGCTTAACTGGTAGTTGTGGGGACAGGTGAAAAGGTCTATGTCCGGGCTCCCCCATTTTCATATCAATATGCTGAAGATTTTTGGATCCAGTTTCCATTCGTGTGGGTCTATGAGATTTCTGCTTAGGTCGTCTGCCAGAGTATTTTGTTTTCCTGGCAGGAACTGAGCTTGTAGATGTATTTGGCAAGTCAAAGATGTGTTCCACAAAGCCATGGCTAGTCTGCAAAGTGGGTAGGAGTGGGTACCCCCCTGCTTGTTTATGTACCACATAACAGTGGTGTTGTCCGTCTTTATCAGTAGTTGTCCTGGATGAAGGAGGTCCTTGAAGGCTGTCAGAGCATTCTGTACAGCTAGAATTTCTTTCTGGTTGATATGTAGGTGCATTTGAATTGGGCTAAATACGCCCTGAATGCATCTACCTGCCAGGTGGGCCCCTCAAGCATAGTCTGATGCGTCTGTAGTCAACGTCTGGGTGATCGTGGGTTGAGTGAATGACAGCCCCTTGTTTTGGTGACAGGCCTCTGCCCACCAAAGGAACTCCTGTTGTAGGTAAGGAATGATAGGAATCAGTGTTTCCAGTCTGTGAATGTTGACTCCATAAGATTTTTAGGTACATTGAAGCTTCCTCATATGCAGTCTTGCACATGGAATTAGTAGAATGCAGGATGCCATGAACCCCAGTGCATGCAGAATTTGTCTTGCAGATAGCTGGGTTTTTGCGGCTACTTGGTTGAAGTATGTTGTCAGTTGAACCTGCTTGTCTGGCGTGAGGTAACCCATATGGGCAGTTGTATTCAAGCTTGCACCCAGGAATGCCATTTTTTGAGAGGGTACCAGCTGTGATTTCTTTTCATTTATGGTGTACCCTAGGCATGTTAGAAGTCTTTTTACAAATGCCAGGTGTTGTAAAAGAGTGTCCTTGTCCTTTGCCTGAATTAGACAATCATCCAGATAAGGATAAATTTGAATGTTTCTTTGTCTGCAAAATGCAATAACTGGTGCCAGGCACTTTGTAAAGACCCTGGGCGCAGCAGATAAGCCAGAGGGCAGTGCAGAGAAAGTACAGTTTTGTACCTACCATAAATGTAGATGTCCAATAGATATGCAACTGCAGTCCTTACATATGGGTTGTCCTGCCTCAGGCAGCCCTCGGGCGGCCGGATTCCAAAGTCTGGGTCCGGCGTCGGCTGATGTCGCCTCCTCCCCGACGTCAGACCGGCTGGGGTATAAAATCATCAGCCGACGCCATCTTCCTCAGTGTTTCTTGCCCCAGATGCCAGGTGCCCTCCAAGGAAGGCTAAATTTAGAACTGGATAAAATTTCCAGACATACACAATAGCAATAAACAGATACACCATAACAGATATCCCCAGCTAAGTATAAAAGGAGGGAAGTGGACCCAATACACAGAGGGGTAGGAGGGAGGGAAAACCTGACTGCAGTTGCATATCTATCGGACATCTACATTTATGGTAGGTACAAAACTGTACTATGTCCTTCAAGAATGCAACTGCAGTCCTTACATATGGGTTGAATACCATAGCCAAGCTGAGGGTGGTAGGCTCTAAGATAAGGATGGTGTAGCTAAAATGCCCTGCAGGACTGCGAAGCAAAGCCTGCTCGGGATCTGGAATATAAAGGCAGGTTGTAGTGCTTGGAAAATGTATGCACGGAGCTCCATGTAGCAGCTTCTAGAATGTCCTTTGTAGCCACCCCTCTTAGGAAGGCTGTGGAGGTGGCTGTAGCTCTGGTGGAGTGTGGCCTGATATTGGCTGGCACACCCTTTCCATGGAAAGAATAACAGAATCTGATGCAATGTCCAATCCATTTTGAAATTGTTTGTTTGGAAATTGCCTTTCCTTGCACTCCAGGAGCGTATGCTACAAATAGTTGGTCAGACTTTCTGTTGGCCTTTGTTCTGTCCAAGTAGTAGCGTAGTTGTCTGTGTATGTCCAAAGTGTGCAGCAGCTTTTCCCCTTTATTTTGAGGATTGGGGAAGAAAGTAGGCAGGTGAATTGCTTGATTTAGAGACACCCTGGATATCACTTTTGGCATAAAAGAAGGACTGGTTCTTAAAGAAACCCTGTCCTGATGAAAAATGAGGAATGGAGATACTGCCATGAGGGCCTGTATCTACGAAACTCTTCTTGCTGAGGTAATTGCCAACAGGAAAACTGTATTCCAGGAAAGAAATTGCAATTCTGAAGATGCTGCTGGTTCAAAAGGAGGAAGAGTTAATTTTTCCAACACAAAGTTGAGGTCCCATGCAGGCACTGGTGGTTTTCTGGGAGGTTTGATATTCTTTATCCCTCTTAGAAATTGTCTTAGCAAAGTATGTGAAAACACAGGTGGATCAGTGTTGTATTTTGCTGAAATTGCTGAAGCGTGTATTTTTATGGAAGAATAGGAAAGTCCATTATGCAGCATTTCTGCCAAGTATTCCAATATCTGTGGGATGCTCATTACTGATGCATCCTGTCCCTTGTTGGTATTCCAGATGTTGAATCTCTTCCATTTGGCTGAATAAGTCTTTCTGGTGGAAGGTCTGCGTGCTTCCAATAATATCTGTTGAACTTCCTTGGAGAGAGAGATATGGGGAGAAATCATGGAACCCTCCAAGCTGTCAGCTGTAGAGTTTGCAGGTTGGGATGAACCGTCCTGTAATTGTGCTGAGTCAAGAGTGGAGGCCATTGAGGCAGGGGCCACGGCTTGGTGCAAGTTATGCTCCTTAGTAATGGATACCAGTGCTGTCTTGGCCAATCTGGAGCTATTAAGATGCCTTTCGGTTGCTCTGCTTTGATCTTCAGTAACACCTTGGTCATTAATGGTAGAGGTGGGAATGCATAGATTGTTAGAGAGTTCCAGCTGAATGAGACAGCATCTATTCTCCAGGCTTGTGGATGGTGTGTCCTCGAGCAGAACTTTTTCAGATGATGATTGAGGTGGGAGGCAAAGAGATCTATGTCCGGCCTCCCCCATGCATGAGTTATTTGTGCAAAAATGTCAGGATGCAACATCCATTTGTGCGGGTCCAGGATGTTTCTGCTTAGACTGTCCGCCAGAACATTGTCCCTGCCCGGAACAAACTGGGATTGCAGCTGTATGTTCAGTTTCAGGGACTTTTCCCAAAGAGTCATTGTTAATCTGCAAAGGGGGTAAGAATGAGTACCTCCCTGCTTGTTTATGTACCACATAACAGTGGTGTTGTCTGTCTTTATTAGCAGATGACCTTGTTGAAGATATTTTCCGAAGGCCTCGATTGCATGCATTACTGCTAACATCTCTTTTTAATTGATGTGTAGATGTACATCCTAGGGAAACCATTGCCCTTAATGTATCTGCCCTCCATGTGCGCCCCCCCATCCATGGTCTGCGGCGTCTGTTGTAATAGTTTGGCTTGTTTGAGGTTTGTTGAAAGGCATACCTTTGTTTAACTGGCTTGCTTGGGCCCACCACAAAAATTCCCTTTGTAGACATGGGATGAGTGGGATAATTGCTTCTAAGTTGTGGCTGTGTTGAGACCATAAACTTTTTAGGTACCATTGTAGTTTTCTCATGTGTAGTCTTGCCAGTGGAATCAGTAGAATGCAAGATGCCATGAAACTCAGGGCCTGCAGGATTTCCCTTGCAGTCATCTGGGTGAGCTTTGCTAGGCTTTTGAAGTAATGTGATAATTGTTCTTGCTTCTCTTCTGTGAGGTAAGCCATTTGTGATTCTGTGTCTAGTTTGGCTCCTAGAAAAATTATTTGTTGGGATGGCAGTGGCAGTAGTCTTGATTTTTGTAAGTTGACTGTGTATCCCAAAGCCTGTAGTAAGTGAATGACATAATTCAAGTTTTTTGTCAAGGCTTGCTTGCTGTCCGCTTGTATAAGGCAGTCGTCCAGGTAAGGGTATATTTGTATCCCCTGGAGTCTGCAGTGTGCAATTACTGATGCCAGGCATTTCGTGAATACTCTGGGCGCAGTAGATACGCCAAAAGGCAATGCTGAGAATTGATAATGCTCTGACCCTGCAAGAAATCTGAGGTATCTTCTGCAACTGTGTCTGATTGGGACATGCAGGTATGCCTCCTTGAGGTCCAGAGTAACCAGCCAAGACCCCTTGCCCAGCATGGGAAGGAGTTGCTGTAGCATCAGCATTTTGAATTTTGGTACAATGAGAAAAGTGTTTAGAGCGGACAAGTCCAGTTATAGGTCTCCATTGCTTTTCTTTTCTTGGAACAAGGAACAGTCTTGAGTAAAATCCCTGGCCTTGTTCCTGAGGAAGAACCTTTTCTATTGCTTTGATTTGTCTCAGCTTTGAAACTTGTTCAAATGCCTCTGCCCTTTGATTTTGTGGCAGGTTTGGCATGCCTTGTCTTGTTGGTAAAGTATGGAAGTGGAACCTGTAGCCTTGGTCTATTATGTCCAGAATCCATTTGTCCTTTGTTAAAATGTGCCATTTTTTTTTGAAAATAAGGATAATTTTCCGCCTATAGGTGCTTCTCTTTGAGCCTTGGTCGGCGGTGTCAAAGTCAAGTCATTGTGATTGTCCCTGTGGAGCAGGGGAAGTCCCTGCGCCACCTCTCTGATTAGTCGGTTGTCATTGGTGTCCCCTGTAGGAGCCTCTGCATTGCCCTCTTCCTCGGGCACGCCTGTTTTTTTCCCCTTTGAAACTTGTCAGTGTCCGGAAAGGACCAGTTCTTAGAAGGCCAATTCCTGCTGAACCTGGAGGAAATCCTTGACTGTTTGCACTGATTTAGCCTTTTCCTCAATTGATTTCAACACATCCTGAGCATTAGCACCAAATAGCTTGTGTTTTTCCAGAGGTGCATCTAGAAGCTTTACTTTAACATGATCTGGCAATGCCTGTTCTTTCAACCATGCATGTCAACGTATGACGGCCCCTGTCATAGCTGCCCTACATGAAGCTTCCAATGCATCATAACCACACTGAAGAAAATGATTGCTAACCTGCTGTGTGTTATGGACCAAATCCTGCAAGGCCTTTCTATCTAAAGGCTCAGGAGAGGCTAAATTTTTCTGCAAATCATCCATCAAGAAATCCTGATACTGAAACATATGAAAAAGGCAATTAAGGGCCCTCATGGCAAGTGTGGCAGAGGTATAAACTTTTTTGCCCCACCTCTCTAGGGACCTAGCTTCCCTGTCTGAGGGCAAAGGATTTTTGGCCGTGGATGTGGCCATCCCTTTGGGCCCCTGGGAAATTGTTTCTAGATCAACAGAATGGGCCTTAAAGAAATGTTTGTGAGTTTCAGGAACCCTGAAGTATCTGTCCGGCTTGACAGGAGCAGGGGGGAGAGAATCAAGAGAAGCACTCGAATCTGAGTACACATCATCCAGTACATCTAACACTGGAGGGATAGCTAAAGGCCTGTGTTGGGGAAGCTTAAGGAAGGTACGAAGCCGTTTCCTGGAGTCGGAGAATTCCTGGCCTTGCCACTGAAAATGCTCTCTCATGGAGTGGAGAATTTCCCCAAAAGAAATATCCTCAGGAGGAGAGGCAGAGGGAATAGATTCCTCCGCATCAGAATCCTCGTAGGCCTGGAAGGACTCTTCCTGGGTATCTGAGTGATCAGAGTCACCAGAGGCTTCATCTGAAGAAAGGGTGTCTGTATGCTCAACCCTGGGCCTTTTGTCAGAAGGTGGCTGAGAACCTCTGTCAGGATGGGCCTGGGAGCCTCTGATTAAGGAAATTAAATCTGCAGCTAAAGTCATGATTTGTTTATCAGTAGTGGGCTGAGGCAAAGCTTTAGGAGGGTGAGACTTAGCCTGGCTAGCAGCCTTAGCACGTGTGTAGGCCTTGATAGACATAGACATAGGGGGCCTAGCTGCCCCACGTGCTGGAGTAACCTTGTCCACCGGTATGGTCTCAGGCAAATCTTGGGCTTCAGTTTCTGGAGGAAAATAGTACAGTTTTGTACCTACCATAAATGTAGATGTCTGATAGATATGCAACTGCAGTCATAACATATGGGTTGTCCTGCCTCAGGCAGCCCTCGTTCGGCCGAATTCCAAAGTCTGGGTCCGGCGTCGGCTGGTGTTGCCTCCTCTCCGACGTCACAACGGCTGGAGTATAAAGGCATCAGCCGATGCCATCTTCTTCAGTGTTTCTTGCCCCAGATGCCAGGTGCCCTCCTAGGAAGGCTAATTTTGGTAAATGGATAAAAATAATCCAAACATGCACAACAGTAATAAACAGATACACCATAGGAAATACCTCCAGCTAGTGGGATAAGGGGTAGGGACCCAAAAAAGAAGGATACATAGGGGTAGGAGGGTGGGAAAATCCGACTGCAGTTGCATATCTATCGGACATCTACATTTATGGTAGGTACAAAACTGTACTATGTCCTTCAAGAATGCAACTGCAGTCATAACATATGGGTTGAATACCATAGCCAAGCTGGGGGTGGATGGATCTATGATAAGGATGGTGTAGCTAAAATCCCCTGCAGGACTGCCGAAGCAAAGCCTGCTCGGGATCTGGAGTATAAAGGCAGGTTATAGTGCTTGGTAAATGTATGCACGGAGCTCCATGTAGCAGCCTCTAGAATGTCCTTTGTTGCCACTCCTCTTAGGAAAGCTGTGGAAGTGGCTAAAGCTCTGGTGGAATGTGGCCTAATATTGGCAGGCACACCTTTTCCATGGAATGAATAGCAGAATCTGATGCAATGTCCGATCCATTGTGAAATTGTTTATTTGGAGATTGCCTTTCCTTGTATGCCAGCAGCATAGGCTACAAACAGTTGGTCAGACTTTCTGGCGGCCTTAGTTCTGTCCAAGTAGTAGCATAGTTGTCTGTGTATGTCCAAAGTATGCAGTAGTTTTTCCCCCTTGTTTTGAGGATTGGGGAAGAATGTAGGCAGGTGAATAGCTTGATTGAGAGACACTCTGAAAATAACTTTTGGCATGAATGTAGGATTTGTTCTTCGAGAAACTCTGTCTTGATGAAAAATGATGAAGGGAGGCACTGCCATGAGTGCCTGAATCTCCGAAACTCTTCTTGCAGATGTGACTGCCAATAAAAAGACAGTCTTCCATGAAAGAAATTGAATTTCTGAAGTTGCTGCTGGTTCAAATGGAGGAAGAGTTAATTTTTCCAACACATAATTGAGGTCCCATGCAGGTACTGGCTGTCTTCTGGGAGGTTTGATATTCTTTATTCCTCTTAGAAACTGTCGTAGCAAAGGATGTGAAAACACTGGAGGGTCACAGTTGTATCTTGCTGAGATTGCTGAGGCATGAATCTTTATTGAAGAGTATGAGAGCCCAGTATGAAATAGTTCTGCCAAGTATTCTAATATCTGCAGTATACTCGGTAATGTTGTGTCCTGACCCCTGTTGGCATTCCAGATGCTGAATCTCTTCCACTTGGCCGAATAGGTTTTTCTGGTGGAAGGTCTGCATGCTTCCAGCAAGATCTCTTGAATTGATTTGGAAAAAGAGCTAGGAGGAGAAATCATGGTAGCCTCCAGGCTGTCAGGTGTAATGTTTTCAGGTCTTGATGTACAGTCCTGTAATTGTGTTGTGTTAAGAGCAGGGGCCATAGGGTCAGAGGCCATGGTTTGGTCCGAGTTATGGTCAATAGCAATGGGTATCAGTGTTGCCTTGGCCAGTCCGGAGCTATTAAGATGCCTGTTGGTTGTTCTGCTTTGATCTTCAGTATCACCTTGGTCAGCAGAGGCAGAGGGAATGCATAAATTTTCAGAGAATTCCAGCTGAAGGAGAGAGCATCCGTTTTCCAGGCTAGAGGATGGTGAGTCCTTGTGCAGAACTTTTCCAGGTGATGATTTAAGTGGGAAGCAAAGAGATCTACGTCCGGTCTTCCCCATGTCTTCGTCAGTTGAGAGAAAATGTGAGGGTGCAGCATCCATTCGTGTGGATCCATGAAATTTCTGCTCAGCTGGTCCGCCAGTACATTGTCCTTGCCTGGTACAAACTGGGATTGTAAATGTACCTTCAGGCTCAGAGATTTTTCCCAGAGAAGCATTGTTAGTCTGCAGAGGGGATAAGAATGTGTTCCTCCCTGCTTGTTTATGTACCACATGACAGTAGTGTTGTCTGTCCTTATTAGCAAATGCCCTTGTTGTAGTGATTTTTCGAAACTTTCGATTGCATGTATCACTGCCAACATCTCCTTTTGGTTTATGTGCAGATGCCTTTCCTTTGGTGTCCAAAAACCTTGAATGCATCTGCCCTCCATGTGCGCCCCCCATCCGTGGTCTGAGGCGTCTGTTGTAATCATTTGGCCTGCTTGAGGTCTGTTGAAAGACATGCCTTTGTTTTGCTGACTGGCTTGAGCCCACCATAGGAATTCCTTTTGCAGACATGGAATAAGTGGGATTATGTCCTCTAGGTTTTGGTTGTGTTGAGACCATAAGTTTTTTAAATACCATTGCGGCTTTCTCATATGAAGTCTTGCCAAAGGTATCAGGAGGATGCAAGATGCCATGAACCCCAGGGCCTGCAGGATTTTCCTTGCAGTGAGCTGGGAGAGTTTTGCCAGGCCTTTGAAGTACTCTGGTAAATGCTGCTGCTTTTCCTCTGTGAGGTAGGCCATTTGGTTTTCTGTGTCCAGTTTGGCTCTTAGGAAAATAATCTGTTAGGATGGCAGTAGTTTTGACTTTTGAAAGTTGACTGTGTATCCCAAGGCCTGCAGTAGATGCATGACATAGTCCAAATTTTCTTTTAAGGCTTGTTTGTTGTCTGCTTGTATGAGGCAGTCGTCCAGGTAGGGGTATATTTGAATCCCCTGCAGTCTGCAGTGTGCCACTACTGATGCCAGGCATTTCGTGAACACTCTGGGTGCAGTAGATAAGCCAAACGGCAATGCTGAGAATTGATAATGCTCTGTTCCCTGCAAGAAATCTGAGGTATCTTCTGCAGCTGTGTCTGATTGGGACATGCAGGTATGCCTCCTTGAGGTCCAGAGTGACCAGCCAAGACCCCTTGCCCAGCATGGGAAGGAGTTGCTGCAACGTCAGAATTCTGAACTTTGGCACCATGAGAAAAGTGTTTAGAGTTGACAAGTCCAGTATGGGTCTCCATTTGTTTTCTTTTCTTGGAACAAGGAACAGCCTTGAATAAAATCCCTGGCCTTGCTCCTGAGGAGGAACCCTTTCTATTGCTTTTATACTTAACAGCTTGGAAACTTGAGTGAGCGCCTCTGCCCTTTGATGATGTGGCAGGTTTGGCATGCCTTGTCTTATTGGTAATGTGTGGAAGTGGAATCTGTAACCTCTGTCTATCAAATCCAATATCCAGTTGTCCTTGGTTAAGATATGCCAGTTTTGAGAGAAAAAGGATAATTTTCCGCCCAAAGGTGATTCTCTTTGAACCTTTGTAGGCGGTACGAAAGTTAAGTCATTGTGATTGTCCTTGTGGTGCAGCTGAACTGTCTGCGCCACTTCTTTGATTTGGAGGTTGCCATTGGCGGCCCCTGTAAGATCCTCTGTATTGCCCTCTACCTCAGCCACGCCTGCTTTTTTCCCTTTGAAACTTGTCCGAGCCGGGGAAGGACCAATTTCTTAGAGGGCCAGTTTCTGCTGAATCTGGGTGGCTGAACCTGAAGGAAATCCTCGACTGTGTACTGACTTTGCTTTTTCCTCTATGGATTTCAGTACATCTTGTGCATTAGCACCGAACAGCTTCTGTTTTTCCAAAGGTGCATCAAGTAACTTTACTTTAACATGGTCAGGCAAAGACTGATCCTTTAACCAAGCATGTCTACGTATCACAGCCCCAGTCATAGCTGCCCTACATGAAGCTTCCAATGCATCATAACCACACTGAAGAAAATGGTTATTAACCTGCTGAGTGTTATGTATATGATCCTGCAATGCCTTTTTATCAATAGGCCCAGGAGAGGCTAACTTGTTCTGTAAATCATCCAGGAGAAAATCTTGGTACTGAAAACATGTGGAAAAGGCAGTTAAGTGACCTCATAGCTAGCTTAGTAGAGGTATATACCAGATAACCAAAACTCGACTTGAAAACCACTCCACGAGGACACGAAGTTCCACCAAAAGGTTTATTGAAACAGTAAGGCACAACACAACTCCAACACTGACCTAGGTTTCGTCCTGTGGACTTCTTCAGAGTGTTGGAGCCATCACAATATATACAAGCTTCAATTAATCAATCACATAATTAATTAATTGCACTAGGCTGTGAAGCTAGGTAGTGAACAAAAAAACAGAAAAAACACGGAAAAAACACATGACATCAAATACTACACATCAATCTACCTATACTAAAATATACCCCTATATATGAAATTAAGAACCACATTTCATACAAAATATCCAATATATTTCATAAAATATATATGAATAATATGACATAATTAAAATCGAAGTATAATATGTTAAATGAATACTCTATTAAAAATATCTACATATATCCTTGTATATGTAGAAACCATCTTGACCACTATGTACAAAATAAATAAATAAACAACGTACTGGCCATACTTCAATAACACAACAATTAAACTACACATGATTATCCCATAATGTTTTGCAGCCTCAAATAAGGTTTAATAGATATAAATTCATTGAGGCCTGGATAAAAGTGTGCATTTAATATCAGTTGCCATTTGAGCTCACAAACATCAAGATGGTCTTGAACTAATTGTTCTATTATACAAAAAGAAAATTTGTGATCTTTATATGTTATAATGTGTCTAGCTAAGGCATTCGTGGGCTTTTGATGTTGTATGTCAAGGACATGCTCTTTTATTCTGTCCCTGAATTTTCTACATGTCTTGCCCACATAGAATGCCATACATAATTCACATTTGGCTAGGTAGACCACATTTGTGGAATGACAATTATATCTACCCCTAATCGAAATGTTTGTATTATTGACTGTTATTTTACCCCCTGTTTTCATTATGTAATTACAAGTAGAGCATCTCCCACAATTGGTGTTGCCTCTTAATTTATGAATATTAATATCCAAATGATTTGCAGAACTTTCAAAAACTTGTTTTAAGGCTCTATCCTTACGAAATATAAACTTTGGCTTTCTTAATGTGAAACCTTGGAATTCCTTAAGCTTAGTAAATGATCTCCAATTCTTTTCTATAATTTTAATAATACCATCTGTGTCTGCATTGTATGTGACTACAAATAGGGTATGTTCTTTCCGTAGATCATACCCTGTTGAAGTGGAATTCTTAAATAATGAATACGAACTTTTAAGAATAGGTTGAATACATCCATTCATTCTTTTAATTTGTATTTCCTTTTTTATCTCTTCACAAAAAGATATAGGATAACCCCTATTGGTAAATAATTTAATCATAAATTCAATTTCTCTTAAGAATTCGGCCTCTTCACTAACCATACGTGCTGCCCTTATTAATTGACCTTTTACTATTGATTTTTTCTGGTGTTCCGGGTGCCAACTGTCGTAATGCAGATAAGAATTTGAAAATGTTGATTTTCTAAATATTTTTGATGAAATGTATTTTTTGTCTTTATTGTAGGCTAAATTCACATCCAAATAACTAATCTCATCTTCACTGGTTTCATAAGTAAAATTCAAAAACCATACTGTTTGGTTTATATAGGATATAAATCTCTCTATATCTTTCTTATCACCTTGCCATATAATAAAAATGTCGTCCAAAAAACGAGTGTATACTTTAATAGATGACCTAAATTCACTATTGAAGACAAACTTGTTCTCCCAATATGCCATGATGTAGTTGGCATAAATGGGGGCACACGCTGCCCCCATTGCCACTCCAGTTTTTTGACGAAATTTATATCCTTCAAAAAATATAAAGTTATTGTTTAACACCATTTCCATTAGCCTCACATATACATTTATTTGATCTTGATCATAAACCCCAGTGACCACCAACTGCTCTTCCAACCATTCAAGACCTATTTCATGTGGTATAACACTAAATAGGTTAACCACATCAATTGTCAAAAACATAATATTATCCTGTATATTATGATTTCTAATTTTTTCTAGAAAGTGCCAAGAGTCCTTAGATATATAAGGAAAGCTATTTAAACCATTTTTCAATTTTAAATCTAAATATTGACTAATAAAGGACACTTTACTTCTCTTGCCATCGACAATTGGTCTAAAATGGACATTGTCAAGGCCCTTGTGGATCTTTGGAATACCAAAGATCCCACTGACCACAGGATGTTTATTTATCATGAAGAAGTATTCTTCCTCATTTATTTGTCCCTGAAATAACATGTCATCAAGGGCTAAATCAATTTTTTGATAGGCTAAATGGATCTCGTTAATGCTTACTTCTACATAATTATCATTAGACAACATAATTAACATCTCATTATCATAATCAACCTTATCTATTATTACAGCTCCATTTCCCTTATCGGGCTTCATCACACGTATGTTTTTGTTATGAAATATATTGGATATTTTGTATGAAATGTGGTTCTTAATTTCATATATAGGGGTATATTTTAGTATAGGTAGATTGATGTGTAGTATTTGATGTCGTGTTTTTTCCGTGTTTTTTCTGTTTTTTTGTTCACTACCTAGCTTCACAGCCTAGTGCAATTAATTAATTATGTGATTGATTAATTGAAGCTTGTATATATTGTGATGGCTCCAACACTCTGAAGAAGTCCACAGGACGAAACCTAGGTCAGTGTTGGAGTTGTGTTGTGCCTTACTGTTTCAATAAACCTTTTGGTGGAACTTCGTGTCCTCGTGGAGTGGTTTTCAAGTCGAGTTTTGGTTATCTGGTTTGTGGTTCGTTCTTTGTGCCATGGAGGATGAAGAATCACCTATTAACATCAAAGGTTTATTACAGCAGGTGCACCAGCAGTTACGTGAGCACACTTTGTTAATTCAAGGACTTTCAAGCAGAATTAACGATGTTACTGGTATGTGTTCTAACAGTAGTTTGGGTTTACCCCTTACCCAACCGACACCTGTATTATTGACTGCTGAACCTTTGGGTACTTTGGATGCTGAAAGTAACAATTCTAACCCTAGAACGCCAGTTGGGTTATCTAATTCTGTTAATTCCATTGTGGTTAATAATCGTAACCGATGGAAGACAAGTACTTACAATTTTGGTACAGAGAAGAATATGCCGCAAACAGGGTCGCAAATACATCATAAACCACTGACAGAGTTAATTAAAGAATTTGAAATTAAATTATTTAAGTTAAAACGTATACAATTGGAAAATGGATATCTAGAGCGGAATATTGAACTGCGGCTTGTACCTAAAGGCCTTCGGGTCTGGCGGTACCCGAATGGCTGTAATGATAATGCTGAAATGATTAATGAACTGCATGTTATCTTTGATGCCACAGGCATACAGATCATGGAAGTTATGGTCAAACACAATAATCACCGGATAGAAAGTTTATTGAGTGAGTTGGATGGTATTCACGACAAAATAACACATGATTTATTATTCGACCAGTTCTTCACTAATTATGTTAATGTTGTGAAGGATATAGAGAAGAACTGTGACATTTTATATCACAAAAAACTTGACAAACTGCAGCGTGATATTTTGGCATACAGGAATGGTAAGGTGTATCCACTGGAGACTAAGAGCAACCTTCATACTTCTACAACAGATGAATTAACCAATCAGGATGAAGAATTGCACGATGGGGCGGCTACGGAAACAGCAACAGGTTCTTATAGTGCCGCCGTGCGTGGTGCAGACCCTTTAGGGGATGTTCCAAGGAGGTCGGAAAGAATAAGGCAGCAGGGGCCTGCTTATGGAAGCGACAAATTTCAAATGGGACCAAAATCAAAGATGGATTATCGGTGGAGAAATCAAGAGGGCGATTGGCAGAGGACTACAAGAAGGTAAACAAAAAAATCTTTTGGATACACGACAATTCCAGTTGTGAAAAAGACTGTGTTGTGTGTTTGAGTAGTGGGGTAAAAAAGTACACGGAGCGTATATTGTCAAGCTGCTCTATTACTCCCATTAGAATGAATTTAACAAATGGCTTTGAAAAAGTTTTAGATATTGAAATTAGTGTGCTTAAAGATGCGACGGACGACGATAATGCCGACGCAAGTTTGTGCACTCAATTTACTTGCGACGACTATCCAAAGAACGGTGTTTTCCATGACGAGACTTTTTTGCTTACTTCCATGAGAGATAAATGCAGTATAAATTCAAATGAAGCAGTTAAGGTTATGAGTGATTTCTGTGACTGTATGTCTAACAAAGTGGACATTTGTAACACCAATGACAATTCTTTCAGCATTTATGGTGAAACAAGTAACTCTAATGATGGGAGAACTGTTGACCAAATGTTTTCTAGCATTAATGATAACATTCTAATGCAGATGAGTTTGCATCAGGTTATAGACGAACCTAATGATGTGCATGCGGACCCTGAATGTATGATGTATAATGATATTTACGAACAACAAACGTTAAGCATTTGTTACAACAACGATTTGAATACGCCTATAGTACAATCGACGATTGAAGGCTTAAATATTAATGACGTCAATGATTTGGGTATGGAAAATGCATTCATTATTGATGAGGGTGACAACATTATTCACAATACCACACATGAAAATGATTACAATTTAACAGAAAGGGATTTGGCAGATGAAAGATATTTTGATACTAATGATAGAATTTTAATGCAAATGAGCATATATAAAGGTATTGAAGATTTGAATGAGGTACAATTAGAATCAAACAACAACTATAATGAAAATAATGAGCAACAAGTAGTGTATACAACAGCATCTGATAATATCGGGCAACACACGGAAGATGATGCAAATTCTGACGTAAGGAATGGGTGGGATTTTATTGTAGGAGGGAATGACAATAATGGCCTAATTAATATTTATGAGCATGAAGGTGATGCTTGTTCCTTTCAGAGTGAACGGTTGGATGAACTTACTACCCCCTTGTCAAACCCTATAATTGTATTAAACACTTCTAAAGACTTTAAGTTATTTAATTATTCAAGTTCTGAGTTTAATACACAGCACGCGGATATACTGTCCAAAGGTTTCAACTTTGTACCTTGTAGAAGAGGGAATGTGGCAGAAACACTTAAGGATCTGAAGTTATTTATGCGCAAATTAAATTTGTTAGCATATTTTGGGTTTGAGAAGGGTGATGATTACAGTGTTAGACCTACAAAATTACAAAAACCTAGTTATTTCAATCCACCGTATAATAATTTGGTACACATTTTTGAAAACTTGTGTGAACAGGAGATTAGGCAACTTTACAAAACCCGCAATGTTACACATTATAATAATTTACGGAAAGAAAATATTGAAAGTATTAAATATATATGTAGTAACAAAAACATACGTGTGATGAAGCCCGATAAGTGAAATGGAGCTGTAATAATAGATAAGGTTGATTATGATAATGAGATGTTAATTATGTTGTCTAATGATAATTATGTAGAAGTAAGCATTAACGAGATCCATTTAGCCTATCAAAAAATTGATTTAGCCCTTGATGACATGTTATTTCAGGGACAAATAAATGAGGAAGAATACTTCTTCATGATAAATAAACATCCTGTGGTCAGTGGGATCTTTGGTATTCCAAAGATCCACAAGGGCCTTGACAATGTCCGTTTTAGACCAATTGTCGATGGCAAGAGAAGTAAAGTGTCCTTTATTAGTCAATATTTAGATTTAAAATTGAAAAATGGTTTAAATAGCTTTCCTTATATATCTAAGGACTCTTGGCACTTTCTAGATAAAATTAGAAATCATAATATACAGGATAATATTATGTTTTTGACAATTGATGTGGTTAACCTATTTAGTGTTATACCACATGAAATAGGTCTTGAATGGTTGGAAGAGCAGTTGGTGGTCACTGGGGTTTATGATCAAGATCAAATAAATGTATATGTGAGGCTAATGAAAATGGTGTTAAATAATAACTTTATATTTTTTGAAGGATATAAATTTCGTCAAAAAACTGGAGTGGCAATGGGGGCAGCGTGTGCCCCCATTTATGCCAACTACATCATGGCATATTGGGAGAACAAGTTTGTCTTCAATAGTGAATTTAGGTCATCTATTAAAGTATACACTCGTTTTTTGGACGACATTTTTATTATATGGCAAGGTGATAAGAAAGATATAGAGAGATTTATATCCTATATAAACCAAACAGTATGGTTTTTGAATTTTACTTATGAAACCAGTGAAGATGAGATTAGTTATTTGGATGTGAATTTAGCCTACAATAAAGACAAAAAATACATTTCATCAAAAATATTTAGAAAATCAACATTTTCAAATTCTTATCTGCATTACGACAGTTGGCACCCGGAACACCAGAAAAAATCAATAGTAAAAGGTCAATTAATAAGGGCAGCATTATGGTTAGTGAAGAGGCCGAATTCTTAAGAGAAATTGAATTTATGATTAAATTATTTACCAATAGGGGTTATCCTATATCTTTTTGTGAAGAGATAAAAAAGGAAATACAAATTAAAAGAATGAATGGATGTATTCAACCTATTCTTAAAAGTTCGTATTCATTATTTAAGAATTCCACTTCAACAGGGTATGATCTGGAAAGAACATACCCTATTTGTAGTCACATACAATGCAGACACAGATGGTATTATTAAAATTATAGAAAAGAATTGGAGATCATTTACTAAGCTTAAGGAATTCCAAGGTTTCACATTAAGAAAGCCAAAGTTTATATTTCGTAAGGATAGAGCCTTAAAACAAGTTTTTGAAAGTTCTGCAAATCATTTGGATATTAATATTCATAAATTAAGAGGCAACACCAATTGTGGGAGATGCTCTACTTGTAATTACATAATGAAAACAGGGGGTAAAATAACAGTCAATAATACAAACATTTCGATTAGGGGTAGATATAATTGTCATTCCACAAATGTGGTCTACCTAGCCAAATGTGAATTATGTATGGCATTCTATGTGGGCAAGACATGTAGAAAATTCAGGGACAGAATAAAAGAGCATGTCCTTGACATACAACATCAAAAGCCCACGAATGCCTTAGCTAGACACATTATAACATATAAAGATCACAAATTTTCTTTTTGTATAATAGAACAATTAGTTCAAGACCAACAAGGTAGGCTAACTGGGTACCATCTTGATGTTTGTGAGCTCAAATGGCAACTGATATTAAATGCACACTTTTATCCAGGCCTCAATGAATTTATATCTATTAAACCTTATTTGAGGCTGCAAAACATTATGGGATAATCATGTGTAGTTTAATTGTTGTGTTATTGAAGTATGGCCAGTACATTGTTTATTTATTTATTTTGTACATAGTGGTCAAGATGGTTTCTACATATACAAGGATATATGTAGATATTTTTAATAGAGTATTCATTTAACATATTATACTTCGATTTTAATTATGTCATATTATTCATATATATTTTATGAAATATATTGGATATTTTGTATGAAATGTGGTTCTTAATTTCATATATAGGGGTATATTTTAGTATAGGTAGATTGATGTGTAGTATTTGATGTCATGTGTTTTTTCCGTGTTTTTTCTGTTTTTTTGTTCACTACCTAGCTTCACAGCCTAGTGCAATTAATTAATTATGTGATTGATTAATTGAAGCTTGTATATATTGTGATGGCTCCAACACTCTGAAGAAGTCCACAGGACGAAACCTAGGTCAGTGTTGGAGTTGTGTTGTGCCTTACTGTTTCAATAAACCTTTTGGTGGAACTTCGTGTCCTCGTGGAGTGGTTTTCTAGTAGAGGTATATACTTTTTTACCCCATCTCTCCAGGGACCTTGCTTCTCTGTCTGCCGGCAGAGGGTTTTTGGCAGAGGAGGTAGCCACCCCCTTGGGGTCCTGTGAAATAGTTTCTAGATCCACAGTGTGGGCCTTAAAAAGGTGCTTGTGAGTGTCAGGGACCCTATATCATCTGTCCGGCTTGACAGGAGCAGGAGGAAGAGAGACAGGGTTAGCACTGGAGTCAGAGAAAACATCATCCAAAACATCCATAACAGGTGGAATAGCCAAAGGTCTGTGCTGGGGAAGCTTGAGGAAGGTACAAAGCCTTTTCCTGGAGTCAGAGAATTCCTGACCGTGCCATTGAAAATGTTCCCTCATGGAATGCAGGACTTCACCAAAAGAGAAATCCTCTGGAGGGGAGGCAGAGGGAATTGATTCCTCAGCATCAGAGTCCTCGTAGGCCTGAAGGATTCTTCTTGGGTATCAGAATGCTCAGAATCCCCAGAGGCTTCATCCGAAGAGAGGTCGTCCGCCTGCTCAGCTCTAGGCCTTTTCTCTGCAGGTGGCTGAGAACCCCTGTCCGGATGAGGCTGAGTCCCCCTGATAAGGGAAATAAGATCTGCAGCCAGAGACATGATCTGCTTATCAGATGAAGGGGCCTGGGTAGCAGGCTTAGGATGGGCCTTGGCCTGACTGGCGGCCTTAGCACGTGCAAAGGCCTTGATGGACATGGAAACAGGGGGCCTAGCAGCCCCACGTGCAGGCGTAACCTTGTCCACAGAAATGGTGTCAGGTAGATCCAGAACTTCGGTTTCCAGAGGAAAATCAACAACCGGCACCGAAGAGATCTCTGAGACCGAAGGTCGTGCTAACGCTGTGTCGTCGGCCTGGAGCGGTGGATTTACCACTTCCGAAGGGACTGGAGCACTAGCAGAGGGTTTAGGAGAAGCATCGGTAGTGGACGCGGGCCGAGGATGTCGGTCCCGGTCCTTGCGTTTTTTAGCAGATTGGGTTGTCAGTTGATCCGACGGCATGATATACGCAAAAGATTCACTGAAAAAGTTCTTGGCGAATTCTGCCCGGCGACTGAGAGTGCGCTTATTAAAGCAAGCACAGGCAGCACAGGCCGAGACGTCGTGGTCTGGGCCCAGGCAAGGAAGGCAGAGAGAATGGAAGTCCTTATGAGGTATTTGTTTACCACAAGACAAACAATTATTAACTTTTTCAATTTGTTCTGACATCGGCTGAGGCAAGAATAAATGTTCCCAAACAGGGTACTTAGCTTTTAGATGACTTCGGTACTGAAAACTCAGGAGCTGACCGACCGGCACTTGCGAACAGCTTCTGCTTCGGGTACCGCGCGGCAAGAAAGACTGAAGAAGATGGCATCGGCCGATGCCTTTATACTCCAGCCGTTGTGACGTCGGAGAGGAGGTGACACCAGCCGACGCCGGACCCAGACTTTGGAATTCGGCCGACCGAGGGCTGCCTGAGGCAGGATAACCCATATGTTATGACCGCAGTTGCATTCTTGAAGGACATCAACAACCGGCACCGGCGCAGGCTCCGGGGCCGGAGTGATCGGTAAAGCGGTGTCGTCGGTCCGGAGCGGTGGAACAACCGCCTCAGAAGAGACCGATGCACTCGCGGTAGTTTTTGGCGTGGTGTCGGTGGAAGTCGTGGGCCGAGAATGTCAGTCCCGGTCTTTCCGTTTTTTGGAAATATGAGGTGTCGGTTGTTCCGATGGCATGGTATAAGAGTATTTATCGCCAAAAAAGTCTTCAGCAAACTCTGCCCGGCGCCTGAGTGTGCGCTTATTGAAGCAAGCACAGGCAGCACAGGCCGAGACGTCGTGGTCTGGGCCAAGGCAGGGGAGGCAGTAAGAATGGAAGTCCTTATGAGGTATTTGTTTACCACAAGACAAACAGTTATTAACTTTTTCAGTTTTTTCTGACATCGGTTGAGGCAAGAAAAAGATCCCCAACGGGGTACTTAGCTTTTTGATGACTTCGGATACGTAAAACACAGGAGTTGACCGACCGGCACTTGCGAACTGCTTCTGCTTTGGGCACCGCACGGCAAGAAAGACAGAGGAAGATGGCGTCGGCTGATGCTTTTATACCCCAGCCACTCTGACGTCGGGGAGGAGGCGACATCAGCCGACACCGGACCCAGACTTTGGAATCCGGCCGACCGAGGGCTGCCTGAGGCAGGACAACCCATACGTAAGGACTGCAATTGCATTCTTGAAGGACATCTGGTAATGCAAATAGCCTGCTTTGAAGTGGAGATATCTTCTGCAGGATTCCCTGATTGGGATATGCAGGTAAGCCTCTTTTAAGTCTAGAGTTACCAACCAAGCATCCTTGCCCAGCATAGGCAGTAGCTGTTGAAGAGTCAGCATCTTGAATTTTGGAATGTCCAGGAAAAGTATTCAGAACAGATAAGTCCAGAATTGGATGCCATGATTTGTCTTTTCTGGGTACCAGGAAAAGTCTTGAATAAAAACCTTGTCCTTTTTCCTTTTCTGGTACTGGTTGAATAGCCCCCAAATCCATGAGGGACCTGACTTGTTTCTGAGCCTCTGCCCACTGATTGGGAGGCAGGTCTGGCCATCCTTTTGGAGTTGGTAGCGTGTGGAAATGAAATATGTACCCGTGGGATACTATATTTAAGACCCACTTGTCCTGGGTAATTAAATGCCAATTTTGAGCATGAAGTGCTAATTTTCCCCCCAAAGGGGCTTTCAAAAGATAAGTGCTTGGAGATGGCAGAGGAAAGTCATTGAGACTGTTTTGCTTTGCTACTTCCTGATTTGGAGGTGGAGGCACCCCATTGCTTTGTCCTGTAAGATCCTTGTGACTGAAACCTGGAGCCCTTAGAGTGTCTGGTTTTGACCTGAGGGGCTCTGCTGGGTACTGGAAAGGACCAGTTCTTAGTAGGCCAGTGCCTACTGAACCTGGGTGGTTGCACTTGCAAAAAATCTTTTACAGTTTGCATAGATTTAGCTTTGACTTCCATCTTTTTCAAAACTTCTTCTGCCTTATTCCCAAATAGAGTATCCTGCTGTAAAGGAGCATCCAACAATTTAGCCTTAACATGATCAGGGAGACTTTGCTCCTTGAGCCAAGCATGCGTTCTTATTATAGATCCAATTATGGTGGCCCTGCAAGAGGGCTCCATGGAATCAAAACCACATTGCAAAGTATGCTTTTCAACCTGTTCAGCTGTATGCAGTAAATCTTGCAACTCTATTTTCGACACAGTCAGAAATCAACAATTTTCTGTTTCAGTAAGCCCATGACATGCTGTTGATATTTGAGCATGTGAAATTGACAGTTTAAAGCCCTGATTGACAGGGTTGCAGACGTATAGACCTTCTTACCCCATCTATCCAGCGCCCTGGAATCTCTATCAGAATGGGTAGGAGTTTTAGCAGTAGAAGCCTTAACACCCTTGGGACCCTGTAAAATAGTTTCAGGGTCAGCAGTAGGGTTTTTGTAAAAAAACTTATGGGAGTCAGGATCCCTGTAATATCTGTCTGTCTTAATACGAGCCAGAGGCGGGGAATCAGGGGCCATGCTGGATTCTGAAAAAACATCAACAATGTCTAACACAGGAGGGATAGCCAAAGGCCTATGCTGAGGAAGAAGAAAATCCCCAAGCCTCTTTTTGGATTCTGAAAAGTCCTGACTCTCCCAATGAAAGTGCTCCCTTAAAGCATGTAAAGTCTCTCCAAAAGAGAAATCCTCAGGAGGGGAGGCAAAAGGGATGGATTCTTCTGCATCAGAGTCCTCATAAGGAGGAAGAGAAAATTCCTGATCAGAAGAGGAATCAGAATTAATAGAAACCTGATCTGAAGATTCATAATCAGTGCCCTTGCCTAGGCCTCTTAGCAGGGGGGGGGGGGGTTTGGGAACCCCTGATCAAGGTAATTAAATCCTCAGCCATTTTGATCATTTGTTTTTTAGGCATAGGGGCCTGAGCACATGGTTCATGCATTGTTTTTTTAGACATAGAAGTCGGTTTTGTCCTTGTTTTAGAAGTTGGCGTCGATTTAATATACAAATCTTTAGGCTTGAAAACACCCAGAGAAGCCAGTGCCTGCTCAGCGGCTCTGGATCCATCAGAAGGAGAGACATCCACGGGTTCAATACTTCGAGACTCTCGTGGCATACCGGACTCCAAATGGGTCTCGGTAGAGGCCTGCGACTCAAATGTAGCGGGCATCAGGGGCTACGAAAGCACCTCACTGAGTACCGGCGAACCGGCGACTGACTTAGAAGCTTCATCATCGGTTTTGGACCTCGACTGTCTCTCTCTTTTTCTTTGCATTTTTTGTGAACTCTGGTAGGCTAACCGACAACATTTCAGGATAGTTAAATCTTGAGCCAAAATATTTAGAAGCAAAAATATACCGACGCTTAATAGTGCGTTGGTTAAATCTAGCACAAAACCGACAGCAAGGCACGTTGTGGTCAGGGCCTAGGTAAGGAATACAGTACAAATTAATATCCTTATGAGGTATTTGCTTCCCACAAGTAATACAATTAACTTTTACAGACATCGGTAAGGAGCAAGAAAAAGTTTACCCAACGGGGTACTTAGCTTTAGTTGAAGACTTCGGTTCTGAAACTCGAAAATGAAAATTTCAGTAGTCGGCCAACCGGCACTTGTGAACTGCTTCTGCTTCGGGCACCGCGTGGCAAGAAAGACGGATTAAAATGGAGTCAGCTGCATGTTTTATACCCCAGATGACCTGACGTCATGGAAGAGGAGACAGCAACCGACACAAAACCCAAGACTTTGTTATTCAGGCCGACTGTGGGCACCCTTCCGGCAGATTACCCAAATGTAATGACTGCAACAGTGAAACGCGAAAATCATCAGCAGTGGCAAAACCAGTCCTGGATTTAGAGTAGAGAGGTAAATGGTAATGCTTGGTGAACGTATGGACTGAGCTCCAGGTGACAGCTTCTAGAATGTCCCTGGTAGGAACACCTCTGAGAAAGGCTGCAGAAGTTGATGCAGCCCTGGTGGAATGGGATCTGACCCCCTTGGGGACAGGTTTTCCATGATGTGTATAACAGAAGTGAATGCAATGGCTTATCCATTCGGAAATGGTTTGCTTTGAAATGGCCTTTCCCTCTGCCCCTGCAGCAAAAGCCACCAACAGTTGTTCAAATTTTCTTTGAAGTTTTGCTCTTCTTAAGTTAAATCTAAGTTGTCTGTGTACATCCAATGAATGCAGAATCCGCTCCCCCTTATTCTGTGGATTGGGGAAGAAGGTTGGCAAATGGACAGTCTGATTGAGAGCCACATTGGATACCAGCTAAGGCATGAAGGATGGGTTGGTTCTTAGGGATACCCTGTCCACATAAAAAATGGTGTAAGGCTCACCTGTCATAAGGGCCTGAAGCTCTGAAATCCTTCTAGCTGAGGTGACAGCTAAAAGGAAAGCTGTTTTCCAAGAAAGACATTTTAAGTCTGCCATTGCAGCTGGCTCAAAAGGTGGGAGAGAGAGTTTTTCCAACACAAAATTGAGGTCCCAGGCAGGGGTAGGAATTCTCCTGGGTGGCCTCAAGTTTTTGCCTCTCTGAAATACTGTTTTAGCAAAGGATGTGAGAAGAGGGGAGGATCTGTGTTGTAATGAGCTGAAATGGCTGAGGTGTGGATTTTAATTGAAGAAAAAGACAGACCCATTGTGGAGCATCTCAGTCAAATATTGCAAAATCTGAGGAATGTTGAGCACTGCTGCCTTTAACACATTGTGCCTGGTTCCAAGCACAGAATCTTTTCCACTTATCAGTATAAGAATTTCTAGTACTAGGCCTTCTGGCCTCCAAGATGACATCCATCACAGGTTTGCTGAGGGATGCTAATTGTTGATTCAGTTTATTAGCCAAGCTGCAAGATTTGGAGCTGAGAGTGCAGAATTTGGTTGTTCTGCTGAGACAGTAAGACAGGTGTCTGAGGCAGGTGCCACTGAGGAAGGTGTGACACACTGCGCAGTAGGGGGTACCAGTGTTGTCTAGGCCAGTCTGGAGCAATCAAAATCATTTTTGGCTTTTCTTGTTTTACTTTTATTAGAACTTTGGGGAGCAGAGGCAGAGGAGGAAGGTCATAGACTGATAGTTTTTTTCCAGCTGAAGGATAAAGCATCCACTTTCCAAGCTTTTTGGTGATGAGTCCTTGTGCAAAATTTGTCCAGCTGATAGTTCTGGGGAGAGGCAAATAGATCTATGTCGGGGCTCCCCCATTTGCGTATCTGAAAATCCGTGGTTCCAGCTTCCATTCGTGTAGGTCCATAGGATTTCTGCTTAGTTCGTCTGCCAGTGCATTCATATTTCCTGACAAAAATTGAGCTTGTAGTTGCACTTGAAAGGCTGTGTTCCCCAGCGTCATGGCTATTCTGCATAGGGGGTAGGAGTGAGTTCCCCCCTGCTTGTTTATGTACTACAACTGTGGTGTTGTCTGTCGTTACCATTAACTGTCCTGGAAGTAGTTTGTCCTTGAAGGCGGTCAGAGCATTCTGTACAGCTAGCATCTCCTTGTGATTGATGTGAAGATGCATTTGATTTGGGCTCCATTTGCCATGAATGCACTTCCCTGCCAGATGTGCCCCCCCATGCGTAGTCTGATGCGTCTGTTAGTCAGGGTTTGGGGGCAGGGGGTTGTGTAAAAGGTAATCCTTTGTTTTGGTGGCAGGCCTCTGCCCACCATAGGAACTCCAGTTGCAGGCAAGGAATGATAGGAATCATTGATTCCAGACTGACAATGCTGACTTCATAGACTTTTTAAGTACCACTGCAGTTTCCTCACATGCAGTCTTGTATATGGAATTAAAAGAATGGAAGAGGCCATAAACCCCAAGGCTTGCAGAATTTTGTCTTGCAGAAAGCATGTTTTTTGTGGCCACTTGTTTGAAGTAAATCATCAAATGAGTTTGCTTCTCTGGCGTAAGGAAAGCCATCTGGGCAGTTGTATTCAAGCCAGGATGTAATTTGTTGAGAGGGTATCAGTAATATTTTGAGGGGGTACCAGTTGTGATTTCTTTTCATTTATAGTGTACCCTAGACAGGTTAGAACCCTTTTTACAAACACCAGATGTTAAAGAAGAATGTCCTTGTCTTCTGCCTGTATTAGACAATCGTCCAGGTAGGGATATATTTGAATGTTTCTTTTTGTCTGCAAAATGCAATTACTGGAGCAATGCATTTTGTAAAGACCCTGGGCGCAGTAGATAAGCCAAAGGGCAGTGCAGAGAACGGGTAATGCAAGTAGCTTGCTTTGAAGCAGAGGTATCTTCTGCGGGACTCCCTGATAGGGATATGCAGGTATGCCTCTTTTAGATCTAGAGTTGCCAGCCAGGCATCTTTGTCTAGCATAGAAAGTAAGTGCTGCAGGGACAGCATACTGAATTTCAGAATGTCCAGAAAGGTGTTTAGAGTAGATAAGTCCAGGATTGGACGCCAAGTCTCATCTTTTCTGGGTACCAGGAAAAGCCTTGAATAGAAACCTTGCCCCTTTTCTTCTGGAACTGGTTGTATAGCCTCCATGCTCATGAGGGAAAGCACTTGTTTCTTGGCCTCGGCCCACTGATTTGGGGGAGGTCTGGCCATCCGTTTGGAAGTGGCAGGGTATGGAAATGAAATCTGTAACCTTGGCATACTATATTTAAAACCCATTTGTCCTGGGTTATAAGTTGCCATTTTTATGCATGAAGAGCCAGTTTTCCCTCCAAAGGGGTGGTTAAGTGGTAAGTGCTTGGAAGGCTTAAAGGAAAGTCATTGAGACTGCTTACTATAGGGGGTGTCTTGTTGTTTCTGGATTTGGAAGAGGCAGCATTGTTTTGCTCTGTAAGTTTCTTGTGACTGATACCGGGAGCCTTTGGAATGCCTAGGTTTAGCTTGAGAGGCTCTGGTTGGAACTGGAAAGGATCAGTTCTTAGTAGGCCAGTGCCTACTAAATCTTGTAGGTTGTACCTGTAAGAAATCTTTCACAGTTTGCATAGCTTTAGCTTTTTCTTCCATCTTTTTTAAAACTTCTTCAGCTTTTACACCAAAAAGACTGACCTGCTGTAAAGGAGCATCCAACAATTTTGCTTTAACATGATCAGGCAGAGTTTGCTCTTTGAGCCAAGCATGCCTTCTTAGCACAGAGCGAGTCACAGCAGTCCTGCAGAAGGCCTCTAAAGAATCAAAACCACATTGTAAAGTATGTTTTCCAATTTGTTCAGCTGAATGCAATAAATCCTGTAATTCTTTGTTTTCCACACAATCAGATATCAACATCATTTTCTGTTTAAGCAGTCCCATGAGATGCTGCTGATATTTAAGCATATGAAATTGACAGTTTAAAGCTCGGATTGCCAAGGTTGCTGAAGTATAAACTTTCTTACCCCATCTATCCAGCGCCTTGGAGTCTCTAACAGAAGGGGTAGGACTTTTAGCAATAGAGGCCTTAATACCTTTGGGAGCCTGAGAAATGGTTTCAGGGTCAGCAGTAGGGTTTTTGAAAAGGAATTAGTGGGAATCAGGAACCTTGTAATATCTATCTGGTTTAACAGGAGCTGGAGGCAGAGAATCTGGTGACATACTAGATTCTGTAAAAACATCACCCACAATGTCTAGCACAGGAGGAATAGCCAAAGGCCTATGCTGAGGAAGTAGAAGAAAATCCTCAAGTTTCTTTTTAGATTCTGAAAAATCCTGACTTTCCCAATGGAAATGTTCCCTTAAATCATGCAAGGTCTCTCCAAAGGAAAAATCCTCTGGAGGAGAAGCAGAAGGAATGGAGTCTTCTGCATCAGAATCCTCATAAGAGGGAAGAGACAAATCCTGTTCATTAGAAGAATCAGAAGAAATAGATTAATGTTCAGAAGAATCAATCAATGTCTTGCCTAGGTCTCTTAGAAGGAGGGGGATGGGTACCCCTGATCAGAGTAATTAAATCTTCAGCCATTTTGATCATCTGGTTTTTAGGCATAGGGGCCTGCAAATGTGGGCCAGGCATTGGCTTCTTAGACATAGATTGAGATCTTAGTTTTGAAGATGGTGTCGGTTTAATATAAAAATCCTTTGATCTGAAAACACTCTCAGAAGCCAGTGCCTGCACAGCGGCTCTGGACCCATCCAAGGTAGAGACAACCATAGGTTCCAAAGTTGAAGCATCTCACAGCATACTGGACTACAAATGGGTCTCAGTAGAGGCATGCGAATCAGAATTTGCAGGTATCAAGAGCTGTGAAAGCACCTCACTGAGTACCGGCGAGCCGGCGACTTGCTTAGGAGAAGCATTATCTGTTTTTGACCACGACGGTCTCTGTCTTTTTCTTTGCGTTTTTTATGAATTCTGGTAGTCGGATTGCTAACCGACGACATTTCTGGATAACTGAAACGTGAACCAAAATACTGAGATGCAAAAGAATACCGACGTTTAATAGTGTATTGATTAAATTTAGCACAAATCCAACAGCAAGGCACGTTGTGATCAGGGCCTAGGCAAGGAATACAGTACAAGTGAAAATCCTTATGAGGTATTTGCTTCCCAAAAGTAATGCAATTATTAACTTTTACTGACAACGGTAAGGAGCAAAAAAAAGTTTCCCCAATGGGATACTTAGTTTGTTTAGCTGAAGACTTTGGTTCTGAAACTCGAAAACGAAAATTTCAGGAGTCGGCTGACTGGCACTTGCGAACTGCTTCTGCTCTGGGCACCGCGCGGCAAGAAAGACTGATGTAATGGCGTTAGCTGCATGTTTTATACCCCTGACGACCTGATGTCATGGAAGAAGGTACAGCAACCAACACAGGACCCAAGACTTTATTAATCAAGCCGACTGAGGGCAACCTGCCAGCAGATTATACAAATGTAATGACTGCAACAGTGAAACACAAAGAACACCTGAACCTGTAGGTGCACTTGGTAGCTCATAGCAGTGTTCCACAGAGCCATGGCTAGTCTGCAGAGGGGGTATGAGTGGGTTCACCCCTGCATGCTCATGTACCACATAACAGTGGTGATGTCCGTCTTTACCAATAATTGCCCTGGAAAAATGTGGTCCTTGAAGGATGTCAGAGCATTCTGTACAGCTAACATTTCTTTTTGACTGATATGCAGGTGCATTTGACTTGGGTTCCATTTGCCCTGAATGCACTGCCCTGCCAGGTGAGTCCCCACGCATAGTCTGATGCGTCTGTTAGGGTTTGGGCGGCAAGGGGTAGAGTGAATGGCAGTCCCTTGTTTTGGTGGCAGGTCTCTGCCCACCAAAGGAACTCTATCTGTAGACAAGGTATGATAGGAATCATTGATTCTAGATCCTGAGAATGTTGACACCATAGGCTTTTTAGACACCATTGTAGTTTCCTCATATGCAGTCTTGCATATATAATTAGAAGAATGCAAGAGGCCATGAACCCCAGGGCTTGCAGTATTTTCCTTGCAAACAGCTGGATCCTTGTGGCCAGTAGTTTGAAGTAGGCTCTCAAATGAACTTGATTCTCTGGCGTGAGGTAGGCCATCTGGGAAGTTGTATTCAAGCTTGATCTCAGGAATACAATTTGTTAGCAGGGTACAAGATGCGACTTCTTTTTGTTTATAGTGTACCCTAGAGAAGTTAGCAATTTCTTTACAAATGTTAGATGATTTTAATAGTATGTCCTGGCTTTCTGCCTGAATTAGACAATCATCCAGTTATGGGTATATTTGAATATTTATTTGCCTGCAAAATGCAATGACTGAAGCTAGGCACTTTGTGAATACCCTGGGCGCAGCAGATAAGCCAAAGGGCAGCGCAGAGCAAGTACAGCTGTGTACACTTACCATAAATGTAGATGTTAGAGTGTATTCACTGTTGCAGTCATTACTCTTGGGTTATCCTGCTGGCAGGTGCCCTCAGCCGGCCCGATTTCCAAAGTCTTGATCCTGCATCGGTTGCTGTCGCCTCCTCCCTGACGTCAGGTCGTCAGGGGTATAAAAGATGCAGCCGACGCCATTTTCTTCGTTTTTTCTTGCCCCAGATGTCAGGTGCCCCCAAAAGGGTAGGCTAAAAAATATACGAAAGACATACATCCACAAAAAACAATTTACCTGTGTGTACCAGCAAATACACCATATAGGTTGAAAATATCAGAAGAGAAAGATCGATTGCAGTGAAAGTACGGGGGATGGCGGGTGGGTAACCTGGACTGCAACAGTGAATACACTCGAACATCTAAATTTATGGTAAGTGTACACAACTGTACTATGTTCATTGTGTTTCACTGTTGCAGTCATTACTCTTGGGTAGAATCCCAAAGCTGAGATTAGGGAGGCTGGGTTTAAACAGCAGCTGGGGAGGCTATACTGCAGTGGCAAAGCCTGCCCTAGATTTAGAGTATAGAAGCAGATGGTAGTGTTTTGTAAAGGTGTGCACTGAGCTCCAAGTGGCTGCCTCTAAAATCTCCCTGGTAGGAACTCCTCTGAGAAAGGCTGTAGAGGTGGCTGCAGCTCTGGTGGAGTGTGTCCTACTGCCCACAGGGGCTTGTTTACCATGCTGTAAATAGCAAAAATGGATACAGTTACCCACACATTTAGAAATTGTCTGTTTTGAGACAGCTTTTCCCCTGTACACTTGTGGCAAAAGCCACCAGTAGTTGATCCGTCTTTCTGAAAGTTTTGGTTCTGTTCAAGTAAAATCTAAGCTGCCTGTGCACATCCAAAGAGTGCAGGATTCTTTCTCCCCTGTTCTGTGGGCTTGGCAAGAAAGTTGGCAAATGAATAGATTGGTTGAGTGCTACACTAGAAACTACTTTTGGCATAAAAGTTGGGTTGGTCCTTAGGGAGACCCTGTCCTGATGAAAAATGATGAAGGGTTCCACAGCCATGAGAGGTTGCAGCTCGGATACTCGTCTTGCAGGGGTAATCGCTAGAAGTAAGGCTGTTTTCCAGGATAAAAATTTAATATCAGCCGAAGCAGCTGGTTCAAATGGAGGCAGGATGAGCTTTTCCAGAACATAGTTGAGGTCCCATGCTGGTACTGGTAATCTCCTTTGAGGCCTTAAGTTCTTTGCCCCTCTCAGGAACTGCTTTATTAATGGATGAGAGAAGAGAGGTGGCTCCGTATTGTAGGTCAGCTGAAATTGCTGAGGCATGAATTTTGACTGATGAGAAAGATAGGCCCTTGTCCAGCATCTCAGTTAAGTACTGCAATATCTGAGGAATATTAGGGGCCTTTGCATCCATTCCTTTTGTTGGTTCCAAGTACAAAATCTTTTCCATCATAAGACTTTCTAGTACTAGGCTTTCTAGCTAACAAGATGACATCCATCACTGCTTTGCTGAGGGGTGCATTTTGTGTGGTTACACTATCCACCATGCTGCCAAGTTTAAAGTCTTGAGTTGGCTGTGTAGGATCTGTTTGTTTTGTTGGGACAGCAGATGAGGAATCTGGGGTAATATCCATGGTGGGTACCTCGACAGGTTCCTCAGGGTTGGGTACCAGAACTGGTGTGGCCAGTATGGGGCAATCAGAATCATCCTTGGCTTTTCCTGTCTGACCTTCTGGAGTACTTTGGGTAAGAGAGGGAGAGGTGGAAAAGCATATACTGACAGGTTTTCCCCATCTGAAGGAGAGAGCATCCACTTTCCATGCTTGCTTATGGTAAGTCCTTGTGCAGAATGTCTGTAACTGATGATTTGTGAGGGGAGGCAAAAAGATCTATGTCCGGACATCCCCATTTTCCTGTTATCATGCTGAAGATTTTTGGATCCAGTTTCCATTCGTGGGGATCCATAATGTTTCTGCTGAGATAGTCTGCCAGTGTGTTCTTTTTTCCTGGCAGGAATTGTGCCTGCAGATGTATCTGAAAGGTCAGAGCTGTGTCCCACAGAGTCACATCTAGTCTGCAAAGTGGGTAAGAGTGTGTGCCCCCTTGTTTGTTTATATACCACATGACCGTGGTGTTGTCTATCAGTAATTGTCCGGGATGAAGCAAGTCCTTAAAAGTGAAAGCTGTCAGGGCATTTTGAACAGCTAGCATCTCCTTTTGATTGATATGCAACTTCAATTGATTTGGGGGCAATACACCCTGGATGCATTTTCCGTCCATGTGTGCCCCCAGGAGTACTCTGATGCATCTGTTGTTATTGTCTGCCTGGCTGGTGGTAAAGTGAAAGGCTGTCCTTTGTTTTCGTGACAAGCTTTTGCCCACCATCGAAACTCCTGTTGTAGGCAGGGAATAAGGTTTATAACTGTTTCCAGGCTGTGGTCATGTTGATTCCACACACTTTTTAGGTACCATTGTAGTTTCCTCATATGCAGTCTTGCATATGGAATTAGTAGAATGCAGGATGCCATGAAGCCCAAAGCCTGCAGAATTTTCCTTGCAGATAACTGGGCCTTTGTTTCTAACTTTTTGAAGTAGGTAGTTAGCTGTTGTTGTTTGTCTGACGTGAGATAAGCCATCTGGGCAGTTGTATTTAAGCTTGCACCCAGGAATATTATCTCTTGGGAGGGTACTAAGTTTGATTTTTCTTTGTTGACTGTGTACCGTAGGCCTGTTAACAGCCTTTCTACAAAAGCCAGATGTTGAAGAAGAGTGTTTTTGTCCTCTGCTTGAATAAGGCAGTCGTCCAAATAAGGGTATATTTGTATTCCCCTCTGCCTGCAGAATGCAATTACTGGTGCCAGGCACTTTGTAAAGACCCTGGGTGCAGTAGATAAGCCAAAGGGCAGTGCAGAGAATTGGTAGTGCACTGAACCTACTTTGAACATGAGGTATCGTCTGCATGATTGTCTTATTGGGGCATGCAGGTATGCCTCTTTTAGGCCCAGAGTCACCAGCCAGGCCTCCTTGCCCAGCATGGGCAATAGTTGCTGCACAGTTAACATTTTGAATTTTGGGATTTCCAGGTATGTATTCAGAATAGATAAGTCCAGTATCGGCCTCCAGGCCTTGTCTTTTCTGGGTACCAGGAATAGTCCTGAATAAAAGCCTTGTCCCAATTCTTCCTCTGGTACTTGTTGCATGGCCCTCATGTCCATGAGGGATGACACTTGTCTTTGAGCCTCTGCCCATTGATTCTTTGGCAGATCTGGCCACCCTTTTGCCTTGCGTAAAAGATCTGCCCCTGGGGCGTCTAGACATGCCCCTTTGCGATCTGTCTGGCACTGGAAAGGACCAATTTTTAATGGGCCATTGCCTGCTGAACCTAGGTGGCTGAACCTGCATGAAATCTTTAACAGTTTGCTTATCCTCCATTTTCTTTAACACCTCTTCTGCCTTGGCGCCAAACAAATTTTCAGGCTGTAAAGGTGCATCCAATAATTTTGCTTTAACATAATCAGGTAGATTTTGTTCCATTAACCCAGCAAATCGCCTAATAACAGCACAAGTAACTGCGGCCCTACAAGATGCCTCCAGAGAATAAAAACCACATTGCAAGGTATTTGCTTCCCAGAAGAAATACAATTTATTCACTTTTTCTGACATCGGTCTGGAGCAAGAAAAGAAAAAAAAGGTTTCCCCAACGGGGTGCTTTATTGAAGACTTCGGTCTGAAATTCGAACACGAATATCTCAGGAGTCGGCTGACCGGCACTTGCGAACTGCTTTTGCTTCGGGCACCGCGCGGCAAGAAAGACTGAAGAAAATGGCACCGGCTGCATTTTTTATACCCCTGACGACCTGACGTCAGGGAGGAGGCGACAGCAACCGACGCAGGACCAAGACTTTGGAAATTAGGCCGGCTGAGGGCACCTGCCAGCAGGATAACCCAAGAGTAATGACTGCAACAGTGAAACACGATGAACATCTGGTAGTGCATGTAGCCTGCTCTGAAGCGTAGGTATCTTCTGCAGGATTCCCTTATTGGGATGTGCAGGTAGGCTTCTTTTAAATCCAGTGCTGCCAACCAGGCATCTTTGCCTAGCATGGGAAGCAGATGATGAAAGAGTTAGCATCTTGAATTTTGGGATTACCAAAAATGCGTTTAGGATAGACAGGTCCAGGATAGGATGCCAGGAGTTGTCTTTTCTGGGTACCAGGAAAAGTCTTGAGTAGAAACCTTGCCCCCATTCTTCTTCTGGGACAGGTTGAATAGCCCTGATGCTTAAGAAAGTAAAAATATTGCTTTTGGGCCTCTGCCCACTGATTTGGGGGCAGGTCTGGCCAACCGTTTGGGGTTGATAAGGAGTGGAAGTAAAATCTGTATCCTTGGGAAACTATATTTAAAACCCATTTGCCCTGGGTAATGAGTTTCCAATTTTTTGCATGCAGGGCAATCTTTTCCCCTAAAGGAACAATCAGTTGAGCAGAGCTTGAAAGGTTTAAAGTTAAGTCATTGAGACAGTTTACCATAAGGTGGAGTCTTACTACTCCCTGCTTTGAAAGTGGGAGCCCCCCACTGCTTAGGCCTGTGTGTACCTTGGGACTGAAGCCTGGGTGTTCTGCTGGTTCTAGGTTTGGACTGAGAAGGCCTGGAAGAGGCAGGGAAAGACCAATTCTTAGAGGGCCAATGCCTACTAAATCTGGGAGGCTGCACTTGCAGGAAATCTTTAACAGTTTGCATAGATTTTGCTTTTTCCTCTATCTTTTTAAGTACTACTTCTGCTTTGTTGCCAAACAGGCAGTCTTGGTTTAAGAGAGCATCCAGTAATTTAGTTTTAAAATGATCTGGCAAAGATTGCTCCTTAAGCCAAGCATGCCTTCTAAGTACAGACCCAGTGACAGCAGCCCTGCAAGATGCCTCTAATAATCAAAACCACATTGCAAAGTATGTTTTCCAGCTTGTTCAGCAGAATGCATTAAATCCTGTAATTCTTTATGTTCAACACAGTCAGGAATCAACATCATTTTCTGTTTAAGCAATCCAATAATATGCTGCTGATACTTTAACATATGAAACTAGCAGTTTCAGGCCCTAATGGCCAAAGTTGCAAAAGTGTATACCTTCTTACCCCATCTATCCAGCACCCTGGAATCTTTATCAGAGGGGGTAGGATTTTGGGCAGTAGTACCCTTAATGTCCTTGGGTCCCTGTGAAACGGTCTCAGGATCCGCAGTAGGATTTTTAAAAAGGAACTTGTGAGAGTCAGATACCCTGTAATACCTATCATGTTTTCTGGGAGCAGGAGGTGAAGTGTCAGGTGCCAGGCTAGATTCTGAGAAGGCATCATCTACAATGTCCAGTACAGGAGAGATAGCTAAAGGCCTGTGTTGAGGCAGAAGTAAGAATTCCCTAAGCCTCTTTTTGGAGTCAGAGTAATCCTGGCTTTCCCAAGTGGAAATGCTCCCTAAGAGTATGCAAGGTTTCACCAAAAGAGAAATCCTCTGGAGGGGAAGCAGAGGGAATGGAGTCCTCTGCATCAGAATCCTCATAGGTAGATAAGGGCAAATCCTGGCCATCAGAGAAAACAGAAATTTCAGAATCCTGATCAGAAGAATCAGAAGGAAAATCAGTCCTAGGTCTCTTAGAGGGGGAAGGGTGGCTTCTCCTGATTAGAGTAATAAGGTCTTCAGCCATTCTTATTTGATTTTTTTAGGCATAGGGGCCTGACCATACGGTCTGGGCATCGGTTTTCTAGGCATGGATCGAGTTTTGGGCCTTGAAGAAGAAGATGGCGTTGGTTTAATATGCAAGTCAGTAGGCCTGACTACACCCTCAGAAGCCAGTGCCTGCACAGTGGCTCCGGACCCATCCAAGGTAGAGATATCCGCAGGTTCCACAGTCGAAGAAGCATCTCGCGGCATACCAGACTCCGAATGGGTCTCAGTAGAGGCCAGTGAATCTGAAGTAGCTGGTATCAGGGGGTGCGAAAGAGGCTGAATATCAGCGAACTAGCGACTAGCTTAGGAGAAGCGTTGTCAGCAGCTCTGGACCTATGCGGTCTGTCTTTATCTTTGCGTTTTTTCAGAAAGTCGGTAGTCGGGTGGCTTACCAAAGCCATTTCTGGATAACTGAACAAAGTATCAAAATATTTGGAAGTGTAAATGAACCGACGATGAATAGTACGAGGTTTGAATAAGGCACAAAACCGACAGCAAGGTACGTCATGGTCTGGGCCTAAGCATGGAATGTAGTACGAATTAAAATCTTTATGAGGTATTTGTTTCCACATGAAATACAATTATTAACTTTTAATGACATCAGTTTAGAGCAAGAAAACTGATCCCCAACGGGATACTAAGCTTAGTTGAAGACTTCGGATCTGAAACTCGAAAACAGAAATTTCAGAAGTCGGCCGACCAGCACTTGCGAACTGCTTCTGCTTTGGGCACCGAACGGCAAGAAAGACTGATGTAATGGCATCAGCTGCATGCTTTATACCCCTGACTAACTGTCATCATGGAAGATGAGACAGCAACCGACGTAGGACCCAAGACTTTGATAATCAGGCCGACTGAGGGTTACTGCAAGTAGATAACCCAAATGTGATGACTGCAACATTGAAACACAAAGAACATAGGAAGCAGGGTCTGAAGGGAGAACATCTTGAAGGATCCAACTTCTAAAAAGGTGTAGAGATAAGACAGCTCTAGAATGTGCCTCCATTTTCCCTTGCTCTTGGGAACCAGGAATAGTCTTGAGCAGAAATCTTTTCTCTGGGCCTGTGAAGGAAATTGTTCTATAGTCCACTGGAAGAGGCATTCCTGAGCCAAGGAGGGACAAGATGGGATTTGCAGGAGTAAAAATCCCCCAGGAGAAATGAGTTCTTTCTATACCATTTAGTTGTAGTTGTATATGGTAGACCAGACCCATTTGCTTGAAGTGATGCATTCCCCGTCTGGGAGGGATAGACTGAGGGTTTGAGAAAGAAGGATGTGCAGATCACAGTGGGAGGGAGTACAAGATAAGTCAGTGGTGGGTTTTCCTGGAAGAGAGACTTTCCAAGGCTCTGAGTCTTTCTGAGGCTTAACTTGAAGTTGCTTCTTTGTACGTTTCTTATCCTTTTCAAGGGGCTTTTGTTCTCTACATTAAATGTGGCTAAGATGTGATAATTTAATACAGATGTTTATTGAAAAAAAAAAAAAAAACTCTGCGGAGGCTTCCTCAAGGGATGCAGCCATTGATTCTGCCATCCGTAGGTTTGCTTGCCTTCATGAAAAAATCATTCCTTTGGTATCTAGAGACTAATGTGAAAAAAGTGCGTTTTAAGTCCTGCATGTTTTAAATAGTTCAGCTGCAGAAAGCCCCAAAAGGAAGTCCCTAAGAAGAGAGGAGTCCAAAAAAACTTGGCCTTCACATCATCAGGGAGGGAGTGAATGTAAAGACAAGCAAAACTGTGGATGGCGGCAACAGTGGCCATAGCCCAGAAGGAAGCCTCTGCAGAATCACAGATGCATTTAATAGAGAGCCTGTGGCTACTTGGGTGGCATTACTAAGCAAATACATTGCCTGGGATCTGCAACCAGATTTTTGTACAGAAATTCCATGTCCTCAGGCACCTTGTAGAATTTGTATGGTTTCTTAGGTGCAGGTGGCTAAGAGTCTGAGTTAGAAGATGTGGAAGCAAAAGCATCCAAAGAGAATTCCAGGACAGGGGGGGAAAAATGAAGGCCTAGGGGCCCCTTACAGAAAAGGTAATACGAGTTACTGGAAGTATGTCCTAGACCTGGTCTGGTGCCCCTCTCAAAATGTTGCATTATCTAGGAGATTGCTTCCAAAAGGAAATCTCTTCTAGTGAGGAATCTGATTGGAAAGTATTTTCACCATCTGAGGCAGTCAAAGAATGCATTTGTGAGGGATACCCCAGTGAATCTTCATCTAAACTGGACTCCACTACAGTTTCTGAAGAGGATTCTTACTGCCTTTCCTGGGAAGGAGGAGCAGGTGAAGGGGAAGACGAAGGAAGGAATGCAGAAAGGCTTCTAAGGTAAGATGGCTTTACATAAGCCTTTAGAAAAATTCAGTCATTCACTCTCAAAGAACGTAAACAAAGAATAGACATGTTTTTTCTTTTTTGTTGTTCTTTTTCATGGTAGTGCAAAACCTTACTGCACCTCAACCAGTGAACCAGATACTACTTCTCTGACTACAGTCAGAGATGTGCCCTCTGGTCCCTCTGAAATAATCAGACTGGGTTCCCCCTTCTCTCCAGTATTAGTTGGAGCTTTAGTCTCATCAAATGTGAGTACGAGATGCCATACTGGACTCGAGCAAGGTCACGATAGTGTGCGTCACCGAAGGGCACAGACATGCAATGGATTCATCTTGTATCCCACCAGGTATGTCTGAGTCAGACTGGACAACTGAAGTATCTAGCTTCATTTTAGGTCTGATCAGGATGTCCGAGGCAAAGAATTCTGCTATTCTGGTGAGCACAAAGCTTGGAAGTTGGGGCTCCAAATAAGTATTCAGGGAAGCTAACCTGATTCTAAGGGTTTTAGGGGCAAACTATTGACAAAATTTACAGCTGCAATAATCGCTCTCCGCCCCTAAGCAAAACAAAAATCAGAGAGGGGTGGTCTTTATAAGGAACACACTTCCCTCTGAACTGACATGAGCAAACCTTTACGAAAGAAAAAGAAAAAAAAAAAAAAGGTGGTTCCCATTTATCTGACCAAGCCTTGACATTGGCAGTAGCATAAAGATGTAACATTCGAACACATGCTAGTGAAGCTTCTGCATTCAGACTGGTGGCAAGACAGTCTGAGGAACCTACACTCATACATTCGCTTATGTACCCCCTATGCCTGGAGACTGAAGTCATACATCAGACATACTGAACGTCAAGAAGGTTTTTGGCTTTGGTATCTCAGATGGACATCAATTCACCCTCAACAGGATAACTCGATGGACATCAATTCACCCTCAACAGGATAACTCGGAAGTACTGGAATACTGTAACAGTGATCCAAGGAAGGACATCTGCTGAGCGATGTACCTTCACAGAGGTACAAGCTTAAACTGAAAGGAACAGCTCAGATACTGGAGAACCAATGGCAAATCTATGTGCTGCAGGTGCTAATTCTTCCCTTTGGCATTACAGGGAGAATCTTTTCTGTTTATCTAGGGATGATTTCCTTGTACTAGGCCTTCTAGTTTCCAATCTCCTCACTAAAAAGGTGTCAAAGGGTAACCAAATATCTTTTAAGCTTCCAGCCTAAGCAAGAATAGTCTGGGGTACTTTAAAGCCCTCTTGTACAACATCATTAGATTCAGATGCTGAGGTAACAGAGGTTTCTCCCTTGCCATCAAAATCAGGTGGGAGAACCGGTGCTAACTGGGTCGGAATGCGGGCAATTAGGATCATTTATTGGCCTGTTCTTATTCACTTTGAGAAGCAGGGGTATGAGAAAAAAAAACAAAGCAACCGACCCATGCAATCTAGGGAGAGGGCACCCAATACCAAATTACATTTTGTTGGAGATTTAAAGCAGAATTTGTCAGTTGCCTGTCACCCAGAGAAACAAAGAGATCTATCACTGATAAAACCAATGGGTTTATGAGGTCTGACATGCTTTATCCATCATTTCAGTTCACGCCATACAGAGCTCCAGAGAAACTAAAGTGTTGGTTCCTGGTATTCTTTAGGTACCAATGAAGTTGGCAGTGGTGTCGCCTCACAGCAAGAGGTTCTCCAGTTAGACTCACAGCTGGGGTGCCTTCTGTGCGGAGTTTGCATGTTCTCCCTGCGTTCGCATGGGTTTCCTCCAGGTACTCTGGTTTCCTCCCACAATCCAAAAGACATGCGTCTGGAGCATTTCTCCCCAGGCCTCTGCTGAAAATAGGCTCTGTTCTAGTCGGACTTTCCCAGTCAACAAATGATAGATAAATAAACGTTTCCTCATATGCAGCTTGGCTAAAGGAACCATTAACATGGTCGATGCCATGAGCAGCAGAATGTTAAAGGACTCCCTGAGATGTTACCACAGGCTTCCCAAGCAATTTCTGAAAGAAGGCAAAATGGGACTCCGTTTCCTGTGACAGGTGGACCACTACTGAGTTTATCTACTCTAAGGCAACACCCAGAAATATTACCATACTATGTGGCCATAAGTTCAACTTCTGTATATTTAAAGAGAGAAACAGTCAATTCACCCAATCCAGGGCTTACTTCCAGTGCCCTCTGCATATCCTCCGGTGACTATGTCTGACTCGGGCAGTTATGCAGATAGTGGTACATGCAGATGGCCCCCAATTCTGCAGAAATGGTACTTGTGGAGATGCAGGGAGTAGTTGGTCCCTACAATCTGCTGTCTGTGCCCCCCCTTCCCTCCCCATCCTTCCTGTTGAAAATTACCCCATCCCATCTCCTTGACATGTTTTACCAAGCCTCTGTACAGTGTAAACATTCTCTTCTCTGCTACACTTCTCAAATCCTGAGCATCACAAATCATACATAGCATTAGCCTCAGAGGGTCAGAAAGGGGAGCACTTCCTTATTTTTCACAATAAAAGTTGTTTCTATATTATACTGTATATAAAATCAGTGGTAATGAATCTTTGCTCAGGCTTAGTTTATGAAGATACAAGCAGCATTCTGTATGCTGTTACGAATGCCCTCTCACACTAGATTTGGACTGGGCCACCAGCAGTAATCAGATACATAAACGTTCTATATGCTGCTACTGCTAGCGGCCTAGTACAGTATAATCATAACTCCTAGATCCTTTTCCTATTTTGCTACCACTACTTCGATACAAGTCATACGAGGATTGTAGCAGCATAAGATGCATTTGTCTGCAATGAACTTCACCTGCTATCTTTGCTCTCATTTCTTCAGTTTTTTCTAAATGCTTTGCCAGACTCTCCCTCGACCCCGTACTCCTCTGCCTATCTTTGCACCATCAACAAAGATGGTCATTCTACTTCTCCATTCTTTTAGATACTTCTGGGTAAAGCACACTGACGTGTACTCCACTAGTCACTTTAATTCTTGGCATTGCTTCTCTCATAACCCTCTATGCCCTAGTGTTAAACCATGTAGATAAACGATCCCACAGTCTTGGTTTTACCCCCAAACCCCTCCAGCTTTCTCATCAGTCCTCTGTGTAGAGCAGTCAAATGTCTTTATAAAGGCTTGGGAGAATAAATCTACTGGCACTCCTCTACTCCCCTAACAAGTTCACCTGCAAGAGATAAAATGGGGCTACATTTTTATCATTTTCTTCTTAAAGGCTGTATAGTGAATGCAGGAGGAAATGTCACAGTCCTCTCCCAAACCAAAAAAAGCCAGTGTGAATAGAATATGGACAGAATTCATCTTCCATACACACAATTAAATGAATGCTTTCATCAGGACATCATGGATCTCAGAAAGGTATGCCAATTCCAATTCATAGCATTAATAAAAACAGACCATCAAAATCCCAACTGGATACTTACTGTCTGCTAATTTGAAAATTAAATGGAACAAATTGGGCGACTAGTGAATTACATATTTTTTACAGTAGAAACAACTGAAGATGTGAATCATCTCCTCCTTTAGAGTGAAAAATAGTCCGACAATAGTTGGGGTAAAGCTACACTGTAAGCTATGTCTGAAGAAATCTCTAGAGGCTGTCTGAAATCTGAATGATTTCATATCCAGTAAAAACAAGGAGTAATAAAATATGACCTCAGTTGGGATCCCATGGCAAACATTATGTGAACTCCACATACATGGTAAACACAAGTCAGGACATGAATGGCTCCTCATCAACATGCAGAGTGCCACCATGTCCAAAAAAAAAAAAAAAAGGATAATGACCAACTATCCAGAAGCATGAATCTCAAACATCGCTTTTTCCCTTTAAACTTTTCGGCAGAGGGGCCCCTTCATACCCATAAACTTAGCATTCCAAGGCAAGGTTGCCATACCTTGGGAAAAAATTTCAAGAAATGGCCATCTCATTCTTAGTACATGTAAGTCTGCTTTTTCAGCAAGTCTGTCTCAGTGTTTCAGGACTCGCTCTAGTGGACCTCAATATTTCAAATGGTTGCTCAAAAAATCTTCAAAAAAAGAACAGCAATCTGGATTTGACCAGGAGCAGTGAGGCAACCATGCTGACATCAGTGTAACGTGATTATGTACAAACTCAAAAAATCTTCAAAAAAAAGAACAGCAATCTGGATTTGACCAGGAGCAGTGAGGCAACCATGCTGACATCAGTGTAACGTGATTATGTACAAAAACACTGTCAACCAAAGCTGGCATTCACAAGAGAGGACAGCAACCAAAAAATATCCATATTCATTAATGCCAACAATGCAACACACATCCTGACAAATTATACCCAAAGCTGTTACATAACTCTAAACATGCAATGCTAAATACAGTGACATAACACGGAGGGAATCGCCATCTGCTATGAAAATATATCTTGCCCCTTTGAAGAATCTGTACGCAGATAAAATCCATTCAAGGAAGCCCAAGAGGGTGATGCAAATGAATGATCTAATGTATGCTTATCACACTGCATTAAGCAAAAAGTAGTGCCACACCAAGTGCTTCAGTAAGACTTACCTATAACTCTCTCTACTAGCTGGTATTGTTTGTGTATGTCTGCTACCACCTCCTGTTGGACATGGTAATACTCAACATCTTCTGGGCTGCATTGGGAAAGCCTAAAAATGAACATTACTGATCAGTAACTTGCAGAAATGTTTCTACGTAGCACTTCTTCCATACTCTCTTAAATGCGTTAGCTGACCAACTTACCAAGTAGCTGAAATAAAGTAAGATTAAAATAGTAAAATCTAGACAATGAGCTGCAAGAAAAACAGCAAACAATCTTCCATCATTTACACTACCATCACTCAAAAGAAACCTGGATGACTGGATGGCTAACCACACATTTACCCCAGGAATGACTGGTCCGAGCCCTCCTGTAGGAAGGGAGTACAGCACAAGACTGGGCATTGGCGAGATGTAAATGACTGCAAGACTCCATTATGTTGAAATTCCTCCACAAATCCATTAAGGAAGTTTACATATGCTGCAAAGACAAGATTAGAAGGCTCTAAACTGTAAATATGGATAGCAGTTTAACAAGCAATAAAGTTTCCTTCACACATAAGCCACTAATTGCTCCTTACTGTAAGAAACTGAGTGCAGTGGAAGACAGCAGATGTATAATCAGACATGCATTAAACCATAACGCTAACCGCCCATTCTATCAATCAACCAGGTGGCACAGGTTTTATACTAGAGTATAGGCAGAAGATACAGGCTTGACTAGCATGCCTGATGCTAATGGTCAGCAGATGGCAGAACTCAGTAGCTTGCTCCCATTTATCTCATCCTGGGAGGGGTAATGGATGGAGCCCGCAGCACTGCTCCTGTGTGGGACTAGCATCACTCTATATTTACCGGTACATGCTCTTAAGAAGCTGGCAGTCCCTTAGACTGAAACAGCACAAGGATGAGCAGAAGTCTGCATGGGGTACATCACATTGGAGGAGATGACCAGGTCTAAAAGTTAAAAGTGAGACCTTGTTCCTGAATCTGAAAGCTGAAACAGTGCTCATGTTCTGACACTGCACTTCAGTAGGGATAAGACAGTGCCACTGCAAGACACGAAGAATAAGGGAGACCACTACCAAGCCAGGGAAAAGATGATCTCAATTAAAATTGTGTCACTCCATCACTACACATTTTTGTATCAGAAACTCAAACACAGTACAGCTGTGTGAGGCTACTCAACATAACATCAAAGGTTCAAACAGAAGGATCATTGCTGATAGACATCAAGATAAACAGGAAACAGCTTCAAGTGGACACCCGTTTTAAAAGCAAAACTCAAAAACTGGAAGCAATAACCTGCATCATATTCTTTTAAATAGAAAAATGTTGGCAACAAAAGATCAATCTCCTGCTGACTCTGTGCTGCAGAGATGGAGGCAAGATGGTGACACAAAAATCCTTCATATGAGCAGTGGCTCCAAGGTCACAGAAAAGCCAGGTAGGGAGGGGTAAACAATCAGTGTCACATTGCCCTCTTCAAGGAAGAGTGTAGGTTCTTGGGACAGCTAGCCACCCTCTAGTAGAGTACGGAAAATGACACCTTAGTTACACATGCTGTTTAGTTAAAGCAAATTGAAAGGTCTATAATAAAATGTCAAGGTCAAAACCACTAAAGCAGTATGTGAGGTGAATTAAGTGCAGCTAGATGCTCCACCCCCTGCCAGGGACAGTTCATTATGTACACTCTAGCTGTGTGGTACTGAAGGAAAAGAGCAGAGTACAAAGTACTACTTAGGACTGAGTGGCTCAGGCACTGCAAGAAAGGGCTGCAGAGAGAAAGTAGTGATGGGAGTAGTGTCAAGTAACCTCTACCTTGAATGAACAGGAAAAACATGCATCTCAGGACCACAATGTACCATTAATACCCCATGGTGGAGACAGTACAGTTGTGTCTACTTGCCACAAATGTAGATGTTAAGAGCATCTTCATTGTTGCAGTAAAAACATTTTGTGATGTCCTGTTTCCGAAGTCCTCAACTGACCTGAATACCAGAAATTTCTCCCTTTCTATTGCCAGGAAACATTCTCTCCACCATCAGGGTATAACAGTCTCACTTGTCTGGCATCTTTTCTTCATGTGTTTTTTTTAAGCAACTTTAACATTTTTATAAAATACAGCAGTAAAATTAACCAACTATTGTAAGGGTAAAAAAATCTAAAGACAGCGAAAACACATAAGAACAAGAAACCAAACAAGAAAAACTATACACAATATACTCAACAATAATTAGTGGCAAGCAGGTGGAATATTAAAACACTTAGCAAGTTTATTACCTCAGATCCTGCCCTGGCAGCTGAATGTTTCCTGGTCCCAGAGGAATTGTTTGTATTTCTCTGTACCTCCTATCCTGCTCTACAGGACCTGCCTAGTCTGTAAAAGACCCCTTTCATTCAATTCCAGCCATCCCATGCCTGGCCAAAGATTACTGCTGACAAGTGACTTGATTTTTTCTTCCCTGCTCCAACGGATTAAGAAACTCTGTACCTCCTATCCTGCTCTATAGGACCTGCCTAGTCTGTAAAAGACCCCTTTCATCCAATTCCAGCCATCCCACGCCTGGCCAAAGATTACTGCTGCCCAGTGGCTTGATTTTTTCTTCCCTGCTCCAAAGGATTAAGAAAGTATGCTATACCCAAGTCCTACTTCTTAAGTGTATCTGTTTAACTTACACTTTTATCTAGTTAAAGTTATAAACGGCTTCTGCGCAAGTTATTCCTGTAGTAAGTATAGATAGTTATTAAGCCTCTGTACTAGGACTCTAGCAGCCATACTCCTCTTTATCAGTGATCCTACTGCCATATCTCCATACCCTTGGACCCATTATCTGTTTAACCCCTACCTGCTACTTGTATCACAAGTTTCCCTGTTGTATTCTACTCTCTGCCCACTAGGTGGCGCTCTAAGCGTGCTTAAGGCTAATAATCTTTCCCCCACTTTCCATATTTTTTTCTTATCTGGATCTTCTCTCAGGTTTTTCCCCTTGCCTAGCTGTGTATCTTTGTGCATTGTTCTGCTGCTCCTACCCCTTTCTTATCACACCCTCTAGCTCCACTAGACCTCTCCTATTTTTCCTCCCACTCCACTAGTTCCGTTTGCCTTCAACCTGCTGTACCAAACTCTTCTTACCTCTGGCCACCTTCTCTGTACCTGAAACTTGCTACTCTCTGATTGTCTCTCTGCAGCATCTTCATCTACCTGCTCTAGCCCGATCCGTTCGCCCTGCGGGCTCACTCCGCTCCCCTACCCCCAAATCCTACCCACCCCCAGCCTATACCTGCATAACCACAACCCCTGCACCTCAACTACCTATCATAACCTACTTCCAGTTAACACCCCCTATTTCCTACAAGGATAATTCCCAATCAATACTTAACCTTATACCCCCCCCATACCTAACCTTACTATTACCTCAAGTACTTCCCAACTAAACTTAACTTCCTTTTACATTTGTAACCTTTATAACACTCAAACTACACTCTTTTGCCTCAATCCACTCTACCTCCTACAACTATCTCACCCATCTTGTCACTTCAAATTTTCTAGTTGTACCAGCTACACTTAACTTACTCTTATATTTGTAATTCTATAACAACTCATATTAAACTTCATCTCTAAGCTCACCACCTCTTGCAACTCTCTTTCCCTCCTTCTGTTATCTCTATTATCACCTGCTACTAAACTCCTTTACTACTATACTATACTAGATACATTCTTTCACCTCTCACCACCCTTACCCATTCACCCCAATGGCCTCTAAACATAACTCTACTTACACATACCTCCTACTCCTACCCACTATTCTAGCTTCCCTTACTCTAGCATTCTCATTAACCTTCTTTGAACATTATTCTCTACTAAAGCAGCACCACCACTACCAACAAACCCAAATATTCTCACATATAAATTCCCTCAAACACATTAACATAACCTCTACTTCTAGCTATACCCTTCCAAAGTACCACAGATCTACCCATATCACTTACCTCTATGATAAGAAACCCCCATACAACTACTTCAAATTCATAAAACTAATACAAAAACCTCTACAACATCCCCTCTTAGATGGTGATATCCACCCTAACCTTGGTCCCTATACAACACTTCCCAGTGACCCACTTAACCAAAAACCCCACACCACCTCCACCCCAACAAGGCCATCTAACTCCCTTCTGATAGCTCACCTCAACATCCGAAGCATCAACAATAAAATATCCCATCTTCATGCACTTATAGATGTACACAAATGTGATATCCTCTGTATTACTGAAACTTGGCTTAGACCTTCAACCAAAGATCAGGAGATTACCCTCCCAGGATATAACATCCTGAGAAATGACCGTATTGCCAAAAAAGGTGTGTGGGGGGGGGGGGGGGGTAGCCATATTTTATAAATCAGAACTTCAACTATCAATCTTCAATGTGCCACTTCCCACAAACTCCACTGCAGAAACCCTCTCAGCCAAACTTCAAATCAATAACTATAAATCCATCTATATAATCTGTTCCTACCTTCCCCCAGGTAACAATATCAGTATTCTAGAAAATATACTTAGTACCCTATCTATACACCTACCCCAGGAAACCATTGTGTTAGGCAACTTTAATATAGACTGGTCTACTTGTAGGTCCCCAAATCCCATTAACCACATGGTTTCTCACAAATGATAACCACCCCTACTAGAATCCACAAACAAAGTGGTAAGGAAACCTTACTAGACTGGATTCTCATAAACAGTCATCCTACTACTTATAAACCAGGAACCCTTTCTGACGACATCAGTGACCATGCTCTTACCTATATAATTAAACAAAAACTTCAGAAGCCCAATCCTACTATTTTTAAAACCTCCCGCTCAAAAAAAAAAAACTTTCACCCTGAGAACTTCCAAAGAGAAGTGAAGGCTTGTGACTGGTCACCACTGCTTCATCTTCAACTTGATGAAGCAGTCACCTACTTTAATACTAAATTCCTTCAAATACTAGACTTCCATGCCCCCCCATCACTCATCCAGAATAAAGACCAAAACTGTCCCTTGGCTCACAAAACAAACAAGGCAAAAAATCCTCCTAAGAAATAAAATCTGGCCAAGCGGAGAGCCTCTAAAAGCTCTTCTGACCACCTTTATTTTAAACAATTGAGAAATGCTACCAAAAAGACATTCTACTAGACAAAAGAAACTTTTACCTTCACCTCCAACAAACCCACAAACAAAACCCACAAAAGTTCTGGTCAGCTATGAACAAATTACTTCCATCCAGGGCACACCAAGTCTCCCACCCCATCAGGAATCACCCATAATAACCCTAAACTGATAGCAGATTCCTTTAACAACTACTTTACTGAAGCCATACAAACTCTAGCTAATTCTCCAACACATACCAGCTCCCTCCCACTTAATACCACAACAAATTAAATTCCTTCTTTTCGCATACAACCTGTACCTACATCCCTCATTTGTAACCTCCTTCAAAAATTCAAGCCATGCACCCCCTCTGCTGACTGTATACCAGCTGAATACCTGCAAATTGCAGCTAAAGTCATTGCCTACCCTATTTCTATCCTTATTAATAGAACTATTTCAGAAAGTAAAATCCCCCTTATATGGAAGGTATCTCGCATCATTCCTCTACACAAAGATGGGATATCAAGTGACATTTCCAACTTTAGACTTACTGCCCTACTCTCCCCTACAGCTAAAATAATGGAAAAATGTATCCACCAACAACTACTTGGCCATCTTCTACACAACAATTTACTTGCCAACTGCCAACATGGTTGCAGACCATTCCATAGTACCTCAACTGCCCTGCTATCCTTTTCTGACTGTATAAATAAAAATCGTAACACTCTTTCCTCCGCTTTATCGACCTTTCAAAAGCCTTCGATATGGTCAACCATAATCTGCTTTTAGAAGTATTAGAAGCCCATTCACTGGACACACAGGCATTACTCTGGTTTAAATCCTATTTAGACAACCGTCATCAAGCAGTCCTTTGGGACAATATGCTGTCAACTCCCCTCCCCGTAAACCTTGGAGTACCTCAAGGTTCCATCCTAGACCCTCTTCTCTCTTCAATGTTTATTAATGACCTAAATACTAAAATTCCTCAAGCTACCTGCATTCAGTATGCCGACGATTCTACTTTAATCTGCTCTGCTAGGTCCCCAACCACACTCCAGACCCTCACCAGTCTGTATTTCATACTGTTGAAAATTGGTTCATGCAACACTGCTTCCTCCTGAACGCCAAAAAAACAAAATTATTACTCTTTACTCCTACTATAAAATCACCACAATTTCACTTTACTATAACCTCTAACAATGGAACCACCATATCCCCTGATACTACAACCCGTCTCCTGGGCATAACAACTGACAACAACCTTAGCTATGATGATCACATCAACACTACCATAAAATCTGTCAACAAAAATCTAGGTTCCCTGTACAGAATCAAACCCTTCCTTACACCTATAGCCAGAACCACTATAGCCCAAACTCATCTGATCTCTACCCTGCTTTATGCTTCTGCCATTTATACTAACCTTTCTAAAAGCAACCTTAACAAACTTGTCACTAGGTATAACATAGCCAGATTTGCTACCGGCAACACTTTTAGAACACACCACTGTCTCAACCTCAAACAATTGGGATGGTTAGAACTGCAGCACCAACTACTCTATCATCAACTTACTATAACCCAAAATATACTTTTCCACGCTAATAATACCCCAATCCCCACTAATCTGAATACCCCTTACAAAAACCTTGCTACTCTTCGCTCATCCGATAAGCTTCTAGTTTCCACTACTAAATCTAAAAACAAAGCTGGAGACTCACTTTTCACTAATACAGTTGGTAAGGCCTGGAACCAGCTTCCAAGTGAACTTTCTACTCTCTCTTCCACACATCTTTTTAAAAAACATCTCAAAGAGCATTTTAAAACTCACTGGCTCTGCCCCTGCACAAACCCTGACTGATCTTTCCACCTTTACACATTCCTGCTTTCCCTTTTATTTCACTTCTCCAGTGTACTATATTGCTAATTATTCTAAGGCCTTTTTTGATGTACTATATTTTCCTACCTGAAAAAAAATAAAATAAATAATTACACTTTTTCATTTATTCTGTATTTGTTCTTGATCATTCTCTTTCGCAAATATCCCAAATACTGTTATTAAATGTACACGTTGATAGCTTTTTATATTAATATTGTATAATAATGTTTTTATCTGTCTGCTTGGAGCTTTTCTCCCCGGGCCTCTACTGAAAATGGACATGTATCCAGTTAGACTAGCCCGGTCAACAAATGTAAATAAATAAATAAAGTAAAATGGAGATGTAGTAAGCTGGTACATTATAAAACTAAATCTAGTGCCTTTGTGTTGCTTTGCAGTTGAGATTTTCTTTGGAGGTTCACCTTAAGCATGACTTTGATACTGTTAATGTAGTAAGACAAGAGGTTTGAAACTAAGCCAATTTAGGGCCTTACGATCTAACCATTTCTTGTTACACAGAATTTTATTAACATAAAAATAATCACAAAGGTTTTCAAAGCACTGGGATCTAACCTTTTCTTGGAACGAATGCTGAGCAATGTAAATTACCATGTTAATGTTAAATCTTTGAAATCAGCATTACTGATTTTTTTTTGGTTGAACAGCAGACCATAACTAATATGGATATCTGCAACCCCAAAATATGTGTAACAAACCAGCTTCATTATCACTACAAGCACAACATTTAAGGGAAATGTCTAGGCAGAACTTTGTTTTTTTTTTTTTTTTTTTTTTTTAAGAGAGAGCGGAATACATACTGTTCATTAACAAATTTGGTAAAATCAAGTTTCTTTAGGGGAATATGTTTTTAAGTTAATTTTGAGTTCATGTTGATTTGTTGACTCCACTATTCAGCCAATCTTCTTTTGGGGTTCAGTATGTATAAATGGCAAACTCTTCCTGGAACTTGGTTAACTCACAGGAAATTCATACAGCTTTATTAGATGTTATCATTCATATGAAGTTCTTGGAAAAGGTTAATGAAACTTCAGAGAATTGACAATTTTTTTATTATACAAAAAAGATTAACTAAAGTGTAGGAAGGTTTAATTATGCTTTAATCTGTTCAGTTATAAAAGGTGAAGCTGAATAAAGTCAAAAATCAATTTATCATTTATAAGATAATATAATCCACCATTCTATTACTCAGAGTGATTTTAGGATTAGAGTATAATGGCTGAAATAATGAGAAAACATCCAAGTTTAATATTTAAATGTATATATTAAAAACCATAATAATACTAATATTCAGCAGAAAACTGTGCACTCTTTAATGTCTTAGCGTCTGGACCCACAAGAAGGGGAGAGCACAATGGTTACAGGTGCATTTTATTTTGTTGGCCAAAAGTCTGACCCAAGCTGAAAGTGAATCATTTTAATAATCTACTAGATCTGAGTTAAAAGTTGGGTAGATTTAATCCCCCTTGTAGTTTTGGTACCATCACGCTATCATAAACTATACATACTGATTTGGGTGCTCAGATAAACTTCAAGATAAGAGTAATAGAGAATTTTTTTTTTAATTTTATGGCTGCAGGAAGACATAAATCAGGGAAAAACATTCAATGTGTTAATAGTTATCCTGGATAAAAAGGAGAAGTTTAGCTCAGTCCATTGTCAATATACTGGTTTATATGGGACCACATACTTATAACATTTGTGCTATAATTTAGTGATGGATCATGATGAAAAGCAATGCCTAAATATTTTACAGAATAATTTACAGTCAAATTTAATCTATCACTAAAATTAGTTATGCTGTGGTATTTTGTTAGGGAAATAAAACTATTTTTTGGAAATTTAGTTTAAAGTTAGAACATTCAGAAAAGAGGTTAATAGCATTAAAAATGTGGGAGACATCTGTAGATGGGCAATGGAAGTACATACTTGAGATCATCCATACAAGCTGTTAATGGGAGATTTAAATTAAATGGTTTAGGGAAATTGTAATAAGTATACTGTTTAAGTATACTAAAAATGGTTCAATGTATAAATTAATAAGATAAGGGGAGATGAGGCCAGCCCTGTCTGACCCCACTCAATGAAAATAGGATGACAATAGACCTTAATTTAGAATCTAGTGGAAGGGTTCTTGTAAAGTATGTGAATACAGTTTATAAATTCAAGAGAAATGCCAAACGTAGCCATAACTAAAAAAATTAAAAAGAAAATTGTACTTGATTCTGTCAAATGCTTTGCAAGCATCTTTTGCCAGGACATAAGAGGCATAATTACTGTAGAGTTTCTAAATGTATGGGATAGTCACTTGCTTATCTATTCTCTATAAAGCCAGACTGATACAGAGAAACTGGTGATTGAAGTACATATTTCAATCTATTATCCAACATGGCAGCATATATTTTAAGGTCAACATTAATTAGAGCAATAGATCTAGAATTTGAGGGGTCTACAGCATTTCTGTCTTCAGGTCTAACACTTAAGAGGACAGCAGCCCCATTCACTGAGGCCTGGGAGTTAAGAGCACAACCCATGCACACTATCCCAGCAGACATGGTGGAATGGAGGCTTGTTAAGGGCATTTTAACAGTAAAGGACAAAAAGAAGAGGTTCACCCTAACAGACAGTCAAGAGACAGAAAGAAAAGTGCAACAGTGAAAACACTTGAAAAACTACAATCATGGTAAGAAGACACAACTGTACTATGCTCACTGTGCCTTCGCTGTTCAGCAATAACATTTTGGGAGGATTTCCATAGCTAAAGAGAGAGTCCCTGTAGGACTGCAGAGGTGAAACCTGATCCAGCTCTAGAATAAGACAAAACTACAATGTATGAAAAAAGTGTGGACTGAGAACTACGTAGCTGCCTCTAGTACAGCTTATGTGGGTACTCCCTTGCTGGCAGCAATGGCCCTGGTCGAAAGACTTCTAATGTTTTTTATTTATTTATTTATTTTTTTAAATAAAAAATCTTTATTAAATTATCACTATGACATATGCAATCTTACATCTGTATAAATGAAAAGCAAACCACATTAATACAATTTTAGTTGCAAACATTATGCATCACAGACTCTGTTGAGACAACTGTAGTTTCAAACATTAGACATCACTTACAGTACTACACAGCTCTTTCAAATCCTGACTTCTTTGAAACCTCATTACTCCCCTACATATAATATTCCTACAATTCCCATTTTTTTTCCTATGTAGTTTGCTCCTTCCCTTTTCTAAAGGTCCCAATCAACCTACTTTACCTCTGTTACTACCTTCACTACTAATAGTAAAGCTGGGTTAGACTTTGATTTCCATTTTCTAGTAACTGCATTTTCAGCAGCCACCACAATTAGACTGAACAAGGCGTTACTGTGTCAAGGCAATTCTGATTTCATATCACAGCTCAAAAAAAAAAAAAAAAAAATTTCCTTAGTTACACCAGTTTGCTCAGTCAGTATCTCTGACAAAGCAGTCTGCAAGGAATATTAAAAGTCTGCCACCTCATTACACTCCCAGAAAATATGTGCCCAGTTACAATTTCTTCCCCCATCACACCTCCAAAATATGCTGTCTAGCTAAGGAAAAATTCTTTGGAGTCTACTTGGAGTACAAAAATACCTATGTTAATACTTCCAAGCAAAGAACCTAAAATCTTCTAGACTGTGTTGCATATTTGGAATATACATATATCCCCCCACTGTCTCTGTGAATTGCTTATCCAATCTCTCTTCCCAATCCTTTCCAAGGTCCTCTGATTCTTACAGCTGTCATGCAATATTTTATATGCTCCACTAATTATCCCTTTAACTACAGCTACTGTTCTACATTCTATTAAAAACTCTACCAATACTGGTCTTTTGTTTAGGACCTCCCTATTTCTCTCTCTCTCTTTGCCTATACTCCAATATCAATCCCGGAGAGAAGGCAACTCTAACCTGCAGTCCAAATAAATTCTTGGGAGTCTTCCCATTCTATTACCTTTCCCTTTCTACTTATCTGCTCCCAATACCTTGGATATTGTGCCAGTTTTTTCCAATAAATTCTAGCCCCCTCTTTCCTAATATCTGTATCCCTAACTGCAGTCATCCCGACTGGCAAAATCTCTTTTCTCCATTCCTGTGCTGGCTTAGTTCTTAAAATACTTTCTGCTAATTTATGAATATAATATTCTGTATGATTACTGTCATTCTCCTTAAGGGTCTGTGTCCAAAACCCCAGCCTCCTCTTGTTTTCTCTTTGAATTATAGTTTTCTGCTGGTGCTATAACAGCCTCAACTGTGTTGCTGTAGAACACCCATTCAAATCAGTAAATTCTAGTCCGCCTTGTTCTACTGAAGAATCAGCTTATCCCACTATCCCACTTGACTCTTGCTGTCTTCTCCCAGATAAAATCCTTGAGCTTTTTTTTTTTTTTTTTTTTTTTTTTAAATTACTATTCACAACTTCTCCTCTGGTTGATAAAAATATCCCTAACTGGTGTATAAAAGTAAAGGGGCCAAAAACATTTTAACTGCTTGTATTTTAAAGTCTATATTCATATAACAAAGCTTCCAGTTTCTCAGTTTTTGTTATCTTCTGTTTAGTCTCCACTCGCATATATTTAGCTGCCACAAGAGTAATTTTTAATCCATTCACCTACTAAATACTTCATTTTATCATCTCCCCATAAATCTGGATACTGTTGGACCAATTTGTGTGTGGGTACATAATTTACCGCTACTGCCTTTGTTTCAGCTTCATTAATTTTGTATACCAAGAAGATATGAAACGGTCTTAATGTTCCACAACACTAATGTCCCTTTCTGGTTTTGCCAAGTATAAAATAACATCTGCAAATAGAGTCAGTTTTTCTTGACTATCCTTGAACTTCTGAGACCCTTACTTTCTTTGCCAATGGTTCTAAATATAATGCAAACAACAAAGGGGAAAGAGGACATCCCTGCCTGGTTCCTCTACTCAAGCAGAAATGATCAGAGAGGACTCCACCCACTTTAATTTTCGCCTCCTATCCCATATATTATATATATATATATATATGTATATATATATATATATATATATATATATATATATATATATACACACACACATATATATATATATAGATATACACACACACACACACATATATATATATATATATATATATATACACACACACACATTCACACACTTAACTGACCTTATAATTTTAAACAGGGAAAGCAACTACTTCCATTGCCCTGCTCATACAGTCCTAGCTTACTTTCTCTGCATCAAGACCCACCAACAACACTGGCATTTTCTTACATTCTGCTTCCCTCTGGATCATCAGTATTCTTTTAATGTTTTCAAATCTTTGCCTCTCCTCCACAAAACCACGCTGATCCACATCTATCGATTTTGGCATCACTTTTGTCATTCTTTTAGCCATTACAAACGGTTTATAATCATGGTTTAGTATTGAAATGAGCCTTATGAAGCTGGATCCAATGGATCTTTACCCTCTAAATATTACAGCTACCACCGCTTTCTTCCAGGATGTTTGTACTTCTCCTCCCCTTAAAATACTGTTAAACAAAACCTTTCAGATCTTTATCAGGTTTTTCCCTCCTAGATTCCAAACTTCCATAAGATTACTACCTATTCCTAGACTTTCCTGTAGATTGGTTATGTCACCATTTTTATCTCATACCCTCCTATACTGTTAGTAATTGAGCCTCATCTACCGCTGACCTTGGCATATTTAATTCTCCCATAAACATTTTCATTTGCATCTTTTATTAATTTCCATATTTCTCTACTTTACGCACACTTTCATAAAATTTCCGAAAGATGTGTAGTACTTCTACAGGCTCTCTTGTATCCCTTAGCTTCCTTGTTATAGACTCACAAAGCTTGGCGACAGCCCTTTCTACTTTGCTGCCTTAGTCATTGTGCTAAAAGTTTTTGTGCTCTAGAGTTATTACCAAAATAAACAGCTGCTTGATAGCAATCTTTCTAAACTCGGGCATATTACCGAGGTAACTCATTATTTTCTGTTTAGCATTCTGCATTTGCTGCTCTTGTTCTGTGGGATTCCCCCTATTTTGCAATATTTTAACTTGTCAGTCCCTCTAAATAGTTCTCATTACTTCTTAACCACATCTCCCCTTTCATTTCCAACCTAGTTTTAAACTCCACTTAAATTGTATCCCATTCAACTACATTTTTAGAATAAATATCTATCTCCTCTAATAGCTCCTGAATAATTTCCAAAACCCATTCCTTAAATTCCTCTCTTTTCAACAGATAGGTGGGAAAGCGCCAGTGTCTCATTTTTATTTCATTTCCTTGTGTTTTTATTTTAGTTATTATTGGTGCATGATCTAAAACAGTTACTGGGTGCGTTTCAAGACCTTCAATTAAGTGCACATGTTCCTGTGAAATATAAATTCTATCTAGCCTAGTCCAGTTTTTATATCCTTGAGAATATGTAAATTCACTCTGAAATAGTACTGAATTCACATCTTCCATGCCAAACATTTTCATAAACTTCTTCAAAAATCTACCCTCCTTTGTTATATTTTCCCTTCTGCCCCTCGACACATCTTCATTGCTGCAAACCAAATTCCAGTCCCTACCTGTAAGTAATATTCCTTGCTGAAAGCTAATTTGCCCCAGAATTTTCTTAAGCTCCATTACAGCAGTTTTAGGTGGAATATAAATACATGCCAGTGTAATCCTCCTCCCTTGTCAGTAGCCCCCCCCCCCCCCCCCCCCGGAGTACTACAAATCTACCATTATTGTCTTTTTTTTTCTATTGCTATCGGAGCTCCTCTTGCAATTAATATAAGTACTCTTCTTTTCCTTTACCCCGGTTATTCCGAACAACCATCCTGAAAACCTTTATTTAAATTTGCATGTTCAGTTCTTTCCAGGTGTCTCCTGTAGCATACCTATTTGCACTCTACATTTTTTAATATAATTCACTACTCTGTTTTTGTATTTATCTGTAAAACCATTCAGAATGAAAGACATTACAGAAAACATTTTCTTATATAGTTATTGTCCCCACCTTTTACGTATAACTGCTTTTTGTTAAATATCTAGTTCCAACTTTTATGTTCCATGCACATATTGTTTGGCAGCTTGGTCTTTTATACACTTGTTTCTTGTCATATCCATTTCAGCCTGTCACATCTTACAAAACTTTTTGTTTTGTTGAAAGCCCTCAAAAAAAAACACAAAAAAAAAAACAATACCCCCTCCCTAAAACATATTAATACAGAAAACTATGTAGATCTTCAGAACTTTAAGTTTTAATTTCCTAAAGAACAAAAAGTTCTAAACTGATGGTAAGCCAAAAAGAAAGGTCATTCATGCTAAGAACCATGGTACAGTAGTCTGTGCTTTTTGTAAATGCTGTCAGGTTTTGTCTTCTCTTTATAGTTCTCTCAGATGAGAAAACACCTGAATGCTTTCAATAAACACTTTTTTTCTGAGCCATTTCTCTTTACCAGATTGCCTTCTAGGTACATGCAAACCAGACACAAAACTGCTAAGGATACATTGTTTACCAAAAAAAAGCCTTATAATATTCAATATTTTTTTCACTTACTTGCTTTCTGTTAAAACTTATTACACCCAGTCATTCCCCTATCCAAGCATGAGAAAAAGCACAGTAATTTTACTTTTGTCATGCTCTCAACCAGATCTTTCTTCTCTTCAGGTTGCAGTGCCTACATTTCTTAAAATCGAGAAAGGACAAAGAGAGGAAGGGGTAAAAATAAAAGCACCTGTTTATACTGGTATCCCCATTACATTTAAAAATAACTGAAAAATACTATAACTTCATAGCTCGCAAAGAAAGTCATGCACCATTAAATAGTACCATTAAGAAAAACTTTTTTTTTTTTTTTTTTTTTTACTTGGTTAACTTTCTCCCTCCTCTTCCCTTCTCCCAAGTATTTTTCCTAAGATTAATGACAAGAAGTATGGCATATCCTTTACAGTCCGTGAAAAACAATATTCCCAAATTCTCTTGTCCTGCCATGTTTCACAAGTATAATTATTGCTAGGTAATCCCACATTTGTCAGTTTCCAAGTTACTGATTTTATTCTCCAAACATTAACAACGTGAAGCAGGGCATATGCTCTGAAATTCCCTACAAGTTTAACAAAGTCTAAAGTCGTCCAGTCTTTTCAGATTTTCTATTTCTGTCACATTTCACAAATATAATTATTGTTTTAGCACTACAATTTTGTCAATTTCTAAGTTACTAGCTTTATTCCTGTTCATCACCATCTCCCAAATACTGTTTAGTTTCCAATGTAGTTTCGATTATTCAGTCGACTCTTATGATTTCTTCCTTTTCTCTGGTATTTTCCATTGAAACAGAGGAAAAGACTTCACGGACTCAGTCTCTCTGTAGTCCTTATCTTCAGGAGGACAGAAAGCAGAACCTTCTGTTTCACGGCTCACTCTTCGTTGGACAAACTTCCGTATTTCCTCCTTAGCATGTACGTCATTAAAAAATGATTTGTCCTTCCATGGAGAAATATTTTGAAGTGGCTGGGTACAGCAGTTTGAATCTCAATCTTGACATTCCCTAAATAAAGGAATATATTTACTCCTGATTTGGTATAGTGGTAAGTTGCTCTGACTGTAGTGCACAGGGTCCTGGGTTCAAGACTTGGCAGTGAAATGCATGGTGGTAACACAGCATTTATGAACCCATACGAGTGGATGGGAAATAGAAAATTCACCCTAGGGATCATACCAGTGGCTCTACTTGAAAGAGGCACTAGGAACCAAGGTTGGGTGGCAAGATGACAGGGTAATCTTATGGGCTAGGCTTGTAAAGGCTCCAGGGCCATTAGCCTAGTACACACCTATGAACCTCTTCTGACTGGTGTATGAGTAGTAGTCATTCTCAACAAACACAATGTTATCTCACACTTTTAGTACCTTGTCCTTCTGCCACAGTTTGGCCAGAATCAACTCCTTCTGCCGATAAGACTGCATCTTTACAATTAAAGATCTAGGCTGTTTTCTGTTAACCAGATTTGCAGCATACACACTGTGTGCCCTTTCAATTAACAATTCCTGTTGCAGAACACCAGTCCAGTTGTTTATTTGCGCTTTTGTAAAATTAACAGTCTGTTCCAGCTTCTCTGGTACAGCAGAAAATCTCAGGTTTTCCCTACATGCTCTATCCTCTAATTCTACTATTTTTTGAAACACCTCTTCTTATGCAGTCTCATATTCAGCCAGCCTTTGCTTCATTTCAACATCTGAATTTTGTAGTTCTGTCACATTATCTGATTATCTGTTTAAAGCTTCTTCCATTTTTTCCAGCTTTTCATTGCTTGTGTTGATGCACTCCATCAGTGTTTTACTTATTGTATTTATTGTATTATACTGGCATGCCATACAGGACACACCACTGTAAAAACCTAAACTATCTAGGATGGTTAGAATTGCCACGACTATTACAGTATAACCAGCTTTTATTGGCCCACACACTACTCAACCGGCCAGAAAGCACATGTGCACTTAAAAAAATATTATCAACCTCTAATGCAACCTCAGACCACTTCACTCCTCTAACAGACTGCCAGTTTACACTGTCAAAATCAACGGTTCAGCCGGTGACTCTACTTGTCAACTATATTGGTAAAATCTGCTGACATTACTCTAGAACCCACCCTAAGTCAATTCAAGAAAAGTCTCAAACAATATTTTAAGTCACACTGGCTATGTCCTTGATCCAATCCTGATTAGCCCTCTTCCTATGCCTGTGTTTTAATTAGTCACTTAATTGTGTGGCATTTTTTATGTCGTTTAGCCTTATGTAATCTTAATCCTTGTGTGACTGTATTATGTGTATAGCTGAACAGAACCTGTAAACTTTGTTTAACAAGAATTATGTTTTATTATTGTTTGTACCTTGGAGCTTTTCTCCCCAGGCCTCTGCTGAAAATGGACATGTATCCAGTCGGACTATCCTGGTCAACAAATCTAAAATAAATAAATAAAAATAAATATTTATTTCAGTTTGATAACTGGGGAAGTCCACTGGACCAAGAGGAGGTCATTTTCAGTGGAGGCCCGGGGAGAAAAGCTCCAATGACAACTACAGACATACAAATCTATACAATCATTTTTACAGTCAGATAAATACAGCATAAAATAGAATGTGATAAACTGGAACAGGAAAATACAGAATAGGGAGATACAGGTGGAAGTTTTTTATATACAGATTAAAATACAGTGTTTTAACCAGTTGTGTGTGCAGCTGCTTTATATGGTCTTCTATGTTAATGGAAGTCATGTCTGTAACTTGTAGTGCTGCTTGCAGTATGTACAGTTGTGTACACTTGCCATAAATGCAGATGTTAGAGTGTATTCACTGTTGCAGTCATTACATTTGGGTTATCTGCCTGCAGGTAGCCCTCAGCCGGCCTGAATACCAGAGTCTTGGATTCCTGCGGCGGATGCTGTCTCTTCTTCCATGACGTCAGGTCGTCAGGGGTAAAAAAAAACATGCAGCTGAAGCCATTACATCAGTTTTTCCTCGTCACAGATGTCAGGTGCCCCCAAAATGGGAAGCAATTATATGTTATGTTATCCTCCATCAAAAAGCAAATACACCAAAAAGCTTAAATAAATCGAACAAGAAGGAAAGGTAGAGCCAAAAACAGTCAGGGGGGGCTGGAGGGAGGGTAACCAGGACTGCAACAGCGAATATACTCGAACATCTACATTTATAGTAAGTGTACACAACTGTACTATGTTCTTCGAGTTTCACTGTTGCAGTCATTACCTTTGAGTTGATTCCAAAGCTAAGGAAGAGAGGAGGACGTTAGAGAGCATTAGGACCAGCTATTAAGCCCTGCAAGACTGCAGTGGCAAAACCAGCTCTGGATTTAGAAAAAAATAGGCATGTGGTACAGGTAGCAGCTTCTAGGATGTCCCTGGAAGGGACTCCTCTTAGGAAGGCTACAGAGATAGATGCAGCCCTGGTGGAATGTGATCTTATCCGCTGTGGGGTAGGTTTTCCATTGTGCTTATAGCAGAAATGAATGCAATGGGCTATCCATTTAGAAATGGTTTGCTTTGAAATGGCCTTCCCCTCTGCCCCTGCAGCAAAGCCAGCTAGCAGCTATTCAGATTTTCTGAGAGGCTTAGTGCTGTCCAGATAAATCCTAAGTTGTCTATGCACATCCAAAGAGTGTAGTATTCGTTCACCTTTGTTTTGTGGATTCTGGAAAAAAGGTAGGCAGACTGATTTAGGGCCACACAACACCACCTTGGGCATAAAGGAAGGATTGGTGCTGAGGGAAACCCTGTCTGAATGGAAGATAATGGAAGGGCTCCATTGCTAAGAGGGCCTGTATTTCAGACACTCTTCTTGCTGAAGTAATGGTTAGAAGGAAGGCTGTTTTCCAAGAAAGGAATTTAACACTGCACTTGCAGCTAGTTCAGATGGAGGGAGAGTGTGCTTTTCCAATACAAACTTAAGGTTACAGGCTGGAGTAGGGGCTTGCCTAGGAGGTCTTAAATTTTTGGCCCCTCTGAGAAATTGCTTTAGCAGGGGGTGAGAGATGGGGGTGGTTCAGTATTATAATGTGCTGAAATGACAGAGGCATGAATTTTAACTGATGAGAAAGGTAGGCCCTTGTGGAGCATTTCTGTTAAATACTGAAGAATATTAGGTAAGCTGGGCACCATTGTGTCCACCCCCCCCCCCCCAAGTCTGGATGCAGGAACAGTATCTTTCCCACTTTTCAGCACAAGATTTTCTATTACTAGGCCTCCTTTGCTACCAGAATGACATCTAGCACCTGTTTACTGAGGGATGCTATTGGAGAGATCAAGGAATTAGCCAGGCTGCAAGGTTCACGGTTTGAAGCTGAGGGTGTAGAATATGGCCTGCCTGCTGGGACAGCAGGGAAGGTGTCTGAGGTAGGTGCCATGGCTCCAGCAGTATCATATTGCGCAATAGGGGGTACCAATGCTGGCATGGTCAGTCTGGTGCAGTCAGTATTGTCCTTGGCTTCTCCTGTTTGATCTTTAGCAGAACCTTCGAGAGGAGAGGGGGAAAGGCACAGAGAGGCTTTCCCAGGTAAAGGACAGATAATCCACTTTCCAAGATTGACTGTGGGGAGTCCTTGTGCAGAATCTGTCCAATTGGTAGTTTTGAAGGGAGGCAAACAGGTCTATACCTGGAGTCCCCCATTTGTTCAAGAGGATGAATATTCTTGGTTCCAGTTTCCATTCCACTGGGTGCATGAGATTCTGCTTAGGTCATCTGGCAGTGAATTTAGCTTGCCTGGCAGGAATTGAGCTTGTATGTGCACTTGGTAGCTTAAGGCTATATTCCACAGAGCCATGAATAGTCTGCAGAGAGGGTACGAGTGGGTTCTCCCCTGCTTGCTTACATACCACATAACTGTGGTGTTGACGGTCTTTACCGATAATTGTCCTGGAAGCGTGCAGTCTTTGAAGGCTGTCCGGGAATTCTGTACAGCTAACATTTCTTTTTGGTTGATATGTAGGTGCATCTGACTTGGGTTCCATTTGCCCTGAATGCACTGCCCTGCCAAGTGAGCCTCCCATGCATAGTCTGATCCTTATGTAGTTAGGGTTTGGGCGGCAGGGTGTAGACTGAAAGCGAGTCCTTTGTTGTGGTAGCAGGCCTCTGCCCACCAAAGGAACTCTGTCTTTACACAAGGAATGATAGGAATCATTGATTCCAGGTCCTGAGAACGTTGGCACCATAGGCTTTTTAGATACCATTGTAGTTTCCTCATATGCAGTCTTGCATGTGGAATTAGAATGCAAGAGGCCATGAACCCCAGGGTTTGCAGAATGTTCCTTGCAGATAGCTGGGTTTTTGTGGCCGGTAGTTTGAAGTAGGCTGTCAAACTTTTTTCACTGGAGAGAGGAAAGCCATCTGGGAAGTTGTGTTCAAGCTTGCTCCCACCAATACAATCTGTTGGCAGGGTACTAGGTGAGATTTCTTTTCGTTTATGGCATACCCCAGTGAGGTTAGAAGCTTCTTTACGAATGCCAGATGTTTTAATAGCAAGTCCTGGCTTTCTGCCTGAATCAGACAATCGTCCAGGTATGGGTATATTTGAATATTTCTCTGCCTGCAAAATGCAAGGGCTGGAGCTAGACTATTTGTGAATACATTGGGCGCAGTAGACAAGACAAAGGGAAGTGAAGAGAACTGATAGTGCATGGAGCCTGCTCTGAAGCGTAGGTATTTCCTGCAAGATTCCCTTACTGGAATGTGCAGGTAAGCTTCCTTTAAGTCTAAGGTTGCCAACCAGGCATCTTTGCCTAGCACAGGAAGCAGCTGTTGAAGTATTAGCATTTTGAATTTTGGGATTACCAAAAAGGTGTTTAGAATAGGGAGGTCCAGGATAGGATGCCAGGAGCTGTCTTTTCTAGGTACCAGGAAAAGTCTTGAATAAAAACATTGTCCTCTTTCTTCTGCTGGGACAGGTTGAATAGCCCTTACACTTAGAAGAGAGAGAACCTGCTTGTTGAACCTCTTACCATTGATTTGGGGGTAGGTCTGGCCAACCGTTTGGGGTTGGAAGTGGAATCAGTATCCTTGGAAAACTATATTTAAAACCCATTTGTCCTGAGTAATGAGTTCCAGGTTTTCTGCATGCAGGGTGAGTTTTCCTCCTAAGGGAGCAAGCAGTTGAGCAGGGCGTGGAAGGGTTAAGGTTAAGTCATTGTGACATTTTTCCATAGGTGGGGGTGTCTTACTACTATATGCGTTGGAAGTGGGAGCCCCCCACTGCTTAGGCCTGTGCGTAGCCTTAGACTGTAACCTAGGTGGTTTGCTGTTCCCGGGTTTGGACTGAGAAAGCCTTGAAGAGACTGGAAAAGACCACTTCTTTGAAGGCCAATGCCTACTGAATTTGAGAGGCTGTACTTGCAGGAAATCTTTAGCAGTTTGCATAGAGTTAGCTTTTTCCTCCATCTTTTTTGAGGACTACTTCTGCTTTACTGCCAAACAGGCGGTCTTGGTTTAAGGGAGCACCCAGTAATTTAGCTTTACCATGATCTGGCAAGTTTTGCTCCTTAAGCCAAGCATGCCTTCTGAGTACAGACCCAGTGACAGCAGCCCTGCCAGATGCTTCTAAAGAATCAAAACCACATTGCAAAGTATGTTTACCAACTTGTTCAACAGAATGCATTAAATCCTGTAATTCTTTGTTTTCAGCACAGTCAGGAATCAACATCAGAGTGAGCTTTTCCAGCACAGAATTGAGGTCCCATGCAGGGGTAGGTGCTCTCCTGGGTGGCCTCAAGTTTTTTGCACATCTGAGGTACTGTTTTAGCAAAGGATGTGAGAACAGGGAAGGATCTGTGTTGTAATGAGCTGAAATAGCTGAGGAGTGGATTTTAATTGAAGAAAAAGACAGGCCCTTGTGGAGATCTCAGTCAAATATTGCAGAATCCAAGGCATGTCGGGCACTTCTGAGCTAATACCTTGTGTGGTTCCAAGCACAGAATCTTTTCCACTTATTAGCATAAAATTTTCTAGTACTAGGCCTTCTGGCCTCCAAAATGCCATCCATCACAGGTTTGCTGAGGGATGCTAATTGTGGATTCAGTTTATTAACCACGTTGCAAGGTTCAATGTTTGGAGCTGAGAGTGCAGAATTTGATTGTTCGGCTGACACAGCAAGGCAGGAGTCTTGAGGCAGGTGCCCCGGGGGAAGGTGTGACACATTGCGCAGGAGTGGGTACCAGTGTTGTCTTGGCCAGTCTGGAGCAATCAAAATCATTTTTGGTTGTTCTTGTTTTACTTTTATTAGAACTTTGGGGAGCAGAGGCAGAGGGTGAAAGTCGCAGACTGATCGTTTTTCCCAACTGAAGGATACAGCATCCACTTTCCAAGCTTTATGGTGATGAGTCCTTGTGCAAAATTTGTCCAGCTGATGATTCTGGGGAGAGGCAAATAGATCTATGTCCAGGGTCCCCCATTTGTGAGTTAACATTTTGAAAATCCGTGGTTCCAGCCTCCATTCATGTGGGTCCATAAGATTTCTTCTTAGTTTGTCTGCCAGTGCATTCATCTTTCCTGGCAGGTATTGAGCTTGTAGTTGTACTTGAAAGGCTAAGGCTGTGCTCCACAGCGTTATGGCTAGTCTGCATAGGGGGTAGGAGTGAGTCCCCCCCTGCTTGTTTATGTACCACATAACTGTGGTGTTGTCTGTCTTTACCATTAACTGTCCTGGAATTAGGTAGTCCTTGAAGGCTGTCAGTGCATTCTGTATATCTAGCATCTCTTTTAGATTGATGTGAAGGTGCATTTGACTTGGGCTCCATTTGCCCAGAATGCACTTCCCTGCCATATGTGGCCCCCATGCGTGGTCTGATGAGTCTGTAGTCAGGGTTTGGGCAGCAGGGGGTGTTGTGAATGGTAATCCTTTGTTTTGGTGGCAGGCCTTTGCCCACCACAGGAACTCCAGTTGCAGGCAAGGAATGATAGTAATCATTGTTTCCAGACTTTGACTTTGACAATGCTGACTCCATAGATTTTTTTTAAATACCACTGTAGTTTCCTCATATGCAATCTTGCACATGGAATTAAAAGAATGCAAAAGGCCACGAACCCCAAGGCTTGCAGAATTTGCCTTGCAGAAAGCATGTTTTTTGTGGCCATCTGTTTGAAGTCAGTCACCAAATGAGTTTGTTTCTCTGGCGTAAGTAAAGTCATCTGGGCAGTTGTATTCAAGCTTACACCCAGGAATGTAATTTTTTGAGAGAGTACCAGTTGTGATTTCCTTTTGTTTATAGTGTACCCTAGACAGGTTAGAACCCTTTTTACAAACGCCAGATGTTGTAGGAGAATGTCCTTTTCTTCTGCCAGTATTAGACAATCATCCAGGTAGGGATATATTTGACTGTTTGTCTGAAAAATGCAATTACTGGATCCAGGCATTTTGCAAAGACCCTGAGTGCAGTAGATAAGCCAAAGGGCAGTGCAGAGAACTGGTAATGTGAGTAGCCTGCTTTGAATCAGAGGTATCTTCTGCAGAATTCCCTGATAGGGATATGCAGGTATGCCTCCTTTAGATCCAGAGTTGCCAGCCAGGCATCTTTGCCTAGCATAGGAAGTAGCTGTTGCAAAAACAGCATTTTGAATTTCTGGACACCAAGTCTTGTCTTTTCTGGGTACCAGGAAAAGCCTTGAATAAAAGTCTTATCCCTTTTCGTCTTCTGGAACTGGCTTTATAGCCCCCATGCTCATGAGGGAGTTTACCTGCTTTTGGGCCTCCGCCCACTGATTTTGGGGCAGGTCTGGCCATCCGTTTGGAATTGGCAGGGTGTGAAAATGGAATCTGTACCCTTGAGATACTATATTTAAAACCTATTTGTCCTGGGTTATAAGTTGCCAGTTTTTTGCATGAAGTGCCAGCTTTCCCCCAGGGGCGGTTAACTGTTAAGTGCTTGGAAGATGCAAAGAAAAGTCATTGAGACTGCTTAATGTGGGGGGGGGGTGCCTTGGTGTTTCCAGATTTGTAAGAGGTAGCACCCCATTGCTCTGCTCTGCAAGATCCTTGCGACTAAAACCGGGAGCCTTTGGAATGCCTGAATTTAGTTTGAGGGGCTCTTTTTTGGACTGGAAAAAAACAGTTCTTAGCAGGCCAGTGCCTGCTGAATCTTGGTGGTTGTACCTGCAAGAAATCTTTCACAGTTTGCATAGATTTAGCTTTATCTTCCATCTTTCTCAAAACATCCTCAGCCTTTGCACCAAAAAGACAGTCCTGCTGTAAAGCAGCATCCAGCAATTTTGCTTTAACATGATCAGGCAAGGTTTGCTCTTTGAGCCAAGCATGACTTCTTAGCACAAAGCCAGTAACAGCAACCCTGCAAGAGGCCTCTAAAGAATCATATCTCCCATTGTAAAGTATGTTTTCCAACTTGTTCAGCTGAATGCAATAAATCCTGTAAATTCTTTATTTTCCACACAGATATCAACATCATTTTCTGTTTAAGCAGCCCCATGAGGTGCTGTTGATATGTAAGCATATGAAATTGACAGTTTAAAGCTCGAACTGCCAAAGTTGCTGAAGTAAAAACTTTCTTACCCCATCTATCCAGCGCCCTGGAGTCTCTATCAGAAGGGGTAGGATTTTTAGCAGAAGAGGCCTTAATACCTTTGGGACCCTGAGAAATAGTTTCGGGGTCAGCAGTAGGGTTTTTGAAAAGGAATTTGTGGGAATCAGGAACCCTGTAATATCTATCTGGTTTAACAGGGGCCGGAGGCAGAGAATCTGGTGACATACTAGATTCTGTAAAAACATCAACAATGTCTAGCACAGGAGGAATTGCCAAAGGCCTATGCTGAGGAAGAAGAAGAAAATCTCTAAGCCTCTTTTTAGATTCAGAAAAATCTTGACTTTCCCAATGGAAATGTTCCCTTAAAGCAAAGTCTCTCCAAAGAAAAAATCCTCTGGGGGGAGAAGCAGAAGGAACGGAGTTTTCTGCATCAGAATCCTCATAAGAGGGAATAGACACATCCTATTCATTAGAAGAATCTGAAGAAATAGATTCATGTTCAGAAGAGTCATAATCAATGTCTTACCTAGGCCTTTAGGAGCAGGGGGATGGGAACCCCTGATCAGAGTAATTAAACCTTCAATAATTTTGAGCATCTGTTTTTTAGGTATAGGGGCCTGCACATGTGGGTCAGGCGTCATTTCTTAGACATAAATTTAGATTCAAATCTTAGTTTCGAAGGAGGAGTCGGTTTAATGTAAAAATCCTTAGGTCTGAAAACACCCTCAGAAGCCGGTGCCTGCACAGCAGCTCCAGACCCATCCAAGGGAGAGACATCCGTGGGTTCCAAAGTTGAAGCATCTCACGACATACCGGACTCCGAACGGGTCTCAGTAGAGGCCTGCAAGTCAGAATTAGTGGGTATCAGGGGCTGCGAAAGCGCCTCACTGAGTACCAGCGACATGCTTAGGAGAAGCGTTGTCGTCAGTTTTGGACCTCGACAGTCTGTCTTTTTCTATGTGCTTTTTCATAACTTCCGGTAGTCGGATTGCTAACTGATGACATTTCTGGATAGTTGAAATGTGAACCAAAGTAATGCGAGGCAAAAGAATACCGATGCTTAATAGTGCGTTGATTAAATTTAGCACAAAACCAACAGCCAAGCACGTTGTGATCAGGGCCTAGGCAAAGAATACAGTACAAGTGAAAATCCTTATGAGGTATTTGCTTCCCACAAGTAATGCAATTATTAACTTTTACTGATATCAGTAAGGAGCAAGAAAAAGTTTCCTCAACGGGGTACTTAGCTTTTTTGTTGAAGACTTTGGTTCTGAAACTCGAAAACGAAAATTTCAGGAGTCGGCCAACAGGCACTTGCAAACTGCTTCTGCTTCGGGAACCGCAAGGCAAGAAAGACTGATGTAATGGCGTCAGCTGCATGTTTTATACCCCTGATGACCTGACGTCATGGAAAAAGAGACGGCATCCGACGCAGGACCAAAGACTTAGATATTCAGGCTGGCTAAGGGCTACCTGCAGGCAGATAACCCAAATGTAAGGACTGCAACAGTGAATACACTCGAACATCTACATTTATTAAGTGTACACAACTATACTATGTTCTTCGTGTTGCAGTCATCACACTTGGGTTGATTCCCAAAGGTGAGCAAGGGTGGAGGCAGTCAAGAAGTTCTAGGGCTGGCTAGTAGGCCTTGCAAGACTGCTGTTGAAAATCCAGCCCTGGATTTGGAAAAGATAGACAAGCGGTAGTGGTTGGTGAAGGTAGGTATAGAACTCCAGGTTGCAGCTTCCAGAATGTCCCTGGTAGGGACTCCCCTGAGAAATTCTGTAGAGGTAGAAGTAGCCCTAATGGAATGCGTTCTGACCCACTAAGGGGTTGGCTTTCCATGGTGCTTGTAGCAGAAATGGATGCAGTGTGCTATCCATTTGGACATGGTTTGTTTTGAAATGGCCTTATCCTCTGCCCCTGAAGCAAATCTGACTAGCAGCTGGTCAGAATTTCTGAAAGGCTTAGTCCTATCAAGGTAGAACCTGAGCTGTCTGTGCATGTCCAAAGAGTGCAGTATCCTTTTTTCCTTTATTCTGAGGATTATGGAAGAAGGTTAAGTGGATGGATTGGTTTAGAGCCACACTAGACACCTCCTTAGGCATAAAGGACAGGTTAGTCCTGAGGGAAACCCTGTCTGCATGGAAAATAATGAAGGGTTCCACAGCCATTAGTGCCTGTAACTCAGACACTCTTCTAGCTGAAGTTATGGCTAAAAGTAAAGCTGCTTTCCAAAAGAGGAATTTTAGCTCTGCTGAAGCAGCAGGTTCAAAAGGGGGAAGCATGAGCTTTTCCAGTACAAAGTTAACGTCCCAGGCAGGGGTGGGTGCCCTCCTTGGGGGACTTAAGGTGTTAGCCCCTCGCAGGAACTGTTTGATGAGAGGGTGAGAAAATAGAGGTGGCTCAGTATTATAATGAGCCGAGATGGCAGAGGCATGAATCTTAATGGAGGAGAAAGATAGGCCTTTGTGGAGTAGCTCTGCTGGGTAATCCAGGATTAGAGGTAAGGAGGGCACTGCTGTGTCATTTTCTTTAGACTGAGTCCAAGATCAATATCTTTTCCACTTTTTAGCATAGGATTTCCTAGTACTAAGCCTTCTGGCTTCAAGAATGACATCCAGCACCTGTTTGCAGAGGCTTGCTGATGGAGTATTCAAGGGATAAGCCAGGCTGCAAGGTTTAGGGTTTGCAATCTTGCATGCAAAATCTGTCCCTCCTGCTGAGACAGCAGGGCAGGAGTTTGGTGTAGGTGCCAGGGTGGCACCATTATCAGGCTGCACAGGAGTGGGTGCCAGTGCTGGCTGGGCCAGCCCAGGGCAATCGGAATTGCCCTTGGCCTGTCTTGTTTTATCTTGAGAAGTACTCTTGAGAGAAGGGGCAGAGGGGGGGAAGGCATACATTGAGAGGTTTTCCCATTGAAAGGACAGGGCATCCTCCCTCCAGGCCGTGTTGTGAGGGTTCCTGGTGCAGTATTTGCTTAACTGGTGGTTCTCGGGGGAGGCAAAGAGATCCACCTCTGGTGTCCCCCACCTCTGGATCAGAAGGTTGAAGGTGCTGGGCTCCAATTTCCACTCGTGTGGGTCTAGGAGATTTCTGCTTAAGTCATCTGCCAGTGAATTTTGTTTGCCTAGCAGAAATTGAGTTTGTAGATGGACTTGGTTACTCGAGGCTGTGTTCCACAGGGCCATGGCTAACCTGCAGAGTGGGTAAGAATGGGTTCCCCGCTGCTTGCGTATGTACCAACACAACTGTGGTGTTGTCTGTTTTTATCAGCAGCTGTCCTGGAATTATTAGGTATTTGAAGACTGTCAGAGCATTCTGTACAGCTAGCATCTCTTTTTGTTTGATATGCAGGGGAATCCGCCTTGGGCTCCAGTGGCCCTGAATGCATTTGCCTGCCATGTGAGCCCCCCATGCATAGCCTGATGTGTCTGTTGTCAGGGTTTGGGCAGCGTGGGGTTGAGTGAAATGCAGTCCCTTGTTGTGGTTGCATGCTTCTGCCCACCAGAGGAACCTTGCCCTTAGACAAGGTATGACAGGAATGACTGTTTCCAGGTCCTGCGAATGCTGGCACCAAAGATTTTTTAAGTACCACTGAAGTTTCCTCATATGCAGTCTTACAGGTTCATAGGTTCATACTAGGCTATCTGCCCTAGGGCATTTACAAGCCTAGCCAGAGTGTGTTTGGCTTTCGCCACCCCTTGGAATGAGTTTACTGTGCCTCTGTCTAGCAGTGACACAGAAGTGACCCCCGGGTAAACCTACGATCTCCCATCCACTCGTCAAGATTCCTCTTGAAGAGAGTCAGTGAGGGGCTCTGCCTAACATGGACTGGGATTTTATTCCAGAGTGAAGGGAGCCTCTGGGTTAAGAATCTGTCCCTCCAGTATGTCCTATTTATTTCTGTGCTGAGGTTCAATTCTCTCGATCACATAGCTCTGAGGGATTTGGATTTTCTGAGCTGGAGCACGTCCATTAATTCCGGGTTGGACATGGCCGTGTACGTCAGGCATAGATCGCCTCTGAGCAGGCGGTATGTGACGGAGTAGAGCTGGAGTTTCTTTAGCCGAGCAGCATATGGCATATGTTTAAGTCCCTTGATCCTCTTTGTGAGGTACTTTTGGGGTCTTGCTAGTTGCTGCAAGTGTCGGGTAAGGTACATCCCAAATGGGGCATTGTACTCAATCATGGGCCTGATGAGGGAAGAGTAAAGGGGCACAATGACCTCCCTTGATCTAGATGTGAATCCTTTCATGATAAGGTGGGCAATATAGAAGGTCTTTCTAACCACTTTGGCAATGTGATTGTCAAAGAAAACATTACTATCAACTTGGGTCCCTAGGTCCCTAATTACTTCTTCCAAACTTAATGGATTACCACCTATGTGGTAATTTGTGGGCACTTTGTTTTTCCCTAAGGGTATGACTATACACTTTTTTGTATTTAGTTTAAGGCCATAGCTCTGGCACCAGTTATCCGTTTCTATGAGACCCTTTTGGATGATGCTTGTGTCTGCTGGAGAGTCAATTATGGCGCCCAGTTTGCAGTCATCTGCGAACTTGGTCAGCCACAATCCTCCCGTGTTAGCTTGTACATCAGAAAAATATATACCGAATAAGAGAGGTCCCAGGACTGAGCCCTGTGGGACACCACTTGTGACTGGTTTAGAGTCTGACATGGCTCCAGCAATTCTGACCATGTGGGTTCTGTCCTTGAGCCAGTTTGCAACCCATCTTATGACACAGGAGTTTATATTCAGGCTAGAGAGTTTGTCTATGATGCCCGAGTGGGGTATTGTGTCAAAGGCTTTTGCGAGGTCCAGGTAGGCTGTGTGAACTGCCTTACCCTCATCAATGGCCTTGTTGACTGTTTCAAAGAAGTCAACCAGGTTCAAGAGGCAGGATCTGCCCTTAACAAAGCCGAATTGGGTAGGATCCAGTGTATGTAGATCCCCAATGTCTTTGTTTATGAGTTCCATAATGATCCTCTCCATAGCTTTGCAGACCAGGCTGGTCAGGCTTATGGGGCAGTAGTTTCCAGGGTCTGTAGAAGCACCTCCTTTGTGGAGTGGGACCACTGCTGCTGTACGCCATTCTTTGGGTACATATCCTGTAGTAAGGCTGAGATTAAACAGCAGCCTTATGTGTGGGTTCAGCTCTTCTTGGAGTTTATGTAGCACACAGCCCGGAACACCGTCTGGTCCCATTGATGCTGTGTTTTTTTAGCTTTGGAGAGGGCAGCTCTCACCTGGGCATCTGAGATGTCAGGGAGGCAACACTCTGCTGGGATAGATTTAAGTCCTTTTGGGAGTTTGTACTGAACCTGTCTGCCAGGATGTTGGCAATGTCTGTGGGTTCAGTGTATTTTTTGTCATTATGGACTAACTCTGAGCATATCTGGGAGTTGCCACCCAGGTTTCTAACATAACTAAAGAAAGGCTTATGATTATCCTTAGTGTCTTGTGCAATTTTTCTCTCAAAGCTGGCCTTGGATGATTTTATGAATGATCGTAGTTTTTTGCTAGTACTGATCGGAAATGCCTTCCCTTTTAGGGATTTTGCTCCATCATGTAGTAGCTTCCTCCTTCTGTTGTATAGCTTATTTATGGCTGGGGTCCACCAGACAGGACACCTGCCTTTGGGGAAATGGGTCTTGGTTTTATTTGGGATTGCATGATCCATGCATTCCTGAAGGTGTCTATAGAATGCGTTTATAAAGGATTCAGCAGATTGGGCTGTGGTTTCCACTGGCCCGGGGGCCTTGAAGGATTCCACTTTGGTTTTAAGGAGTGTGAAGTCAGCTTTTGAGAAGTTTTTCACTGTGGTCTTCTGTGCTGGGGGTGGGGGCGGGATGTGGCTTTCCAGTGAGATTAATTTATGGTCCGATCTTACCAATGAGGGGTATACTTCTGGTATGGAACATTGTGTCCCAATGTTTGTGATGATCAGGTCTAGTATGTTTTCCCCTCTTGTGGGAGTGGTGACTAGCTGTTCCATAGCATTTGAGTTTATGAATTCTAGGCACCTTTGGGCTAGGGTGTTGGGGCTTGAGTAATGCTCCCAGTCTATGTTTGGGTAATTGAAGTCCCCCAATATGATGGTATTTGGACAAACTTTCATATTCTCCAGTGTCTTTAGGAAGGCCAAGTGGAGTTCCTGAGTTTGAGAGGGTGGTCTGTAGCATGCTACAAACTGGAATGCAGTTTTGCCCACTGTTAGTTGCACGTAGATGGTGTCCGATGCTTTGTGCAATGCCACTAACCTAGAGGTGTGGGTATCCTTGATGAATATGGATATTCCCCCTCCTTTTGTGGTTCGGTCCAAGTTTTGGGGCCGAAAAGCATGATATGAGGTATAACCTGGTAGTGCTGGGGTGCTCTCGGGAGCCTTGAACCAGGTTTCTGTCACTGCACAGACATCAATGTTTCCATACTGAGAAGGGCTTTGAGAGCGTGCATCTTGAGGATTAGACTTCTGGCGTTGAGCAGCATTACCCTTAGTTTCTTTCTCCTTGTGTTGTCTAGGGAAGTGGGCTTGTCTTTTGAGCCTTGCCTAAAAATGGCACTATGAGGGTGGCAAGACCCTTTGCCAATATCCGAAAGCCCAGGGGTGACAGGTGCAAGTCGTCCCTTGTGAAGCAGCGTGGCTTGTAGAGCATGTCATCCCAAGCAGACAGACACTGGTTCCCCTTTGAATGACACCAATACTTAAGCCAATTGTTGAAATTGATCATTTTGTCTTTATAATGTGGCATCATTCTTGATGAGGGTAACATGCTGCTCAAAGTCAGGGTCATAACGGCCTGGGCTACATAATCAGAGAGCTCCTCTGTCTCTTTTTATGTAGTCCAGGGAGGTACGTCTCAGGTCATTCACACCAGCATGGACAATGACCGAGTCATATTTGTACCTACTTTGGATTAAGTTGAATGCTATGTGGCGGATTCTAGCGCCCGACAGGCAGCTCACTGTGTCCTTTTCCTTGTTCAGCCTGGTGAGCGGGACGTCACTATGTCTGACTATAGAGTCACCTATTACAAGTGTATCAGGTATGTTGTTTAGCCTTAGGGGCTGTGACTGGTTGGCACACTGACTTTGTGAACTATGTGTTGCCTGTGTTTTGTTTTGGGGTAGTGATTGCTTGGATGTCTGTTTTGGAGGTCTCTGTTGCTTTGGCAGATTTTTATTTAGAGCCTCCGAGTATGTTTTTGTGTGTTTATGTGTTTGGTTTGCAGTTGTGATAGGTCTATGTGAGACTGGATTTGTGGTGTGTGTGGTTACCTTCTCCTAACTGGTTACGCCAGTAATGAGTCGAGAGAGCTCAGCCTCCAGTTTGGCTATATGGTTGCATCTCTCACATATATTTGTACTTGTTGGGAGGAGGAGAGGGTTGTCTGTATACATGAGGCAGTTGTAACATTGCCTCAAGAATCCCAGATTCACCAGCTGGACTGGAGAAGCCAGCAACTGACTTTTCGACATGCTAGAATAGTATAGGGAACTCCTTTGTACTGAATCAGAAAGGACCGATAGGGGATAAAATACTCAAGGGGATTGTAGGAGGATGTGGTGCTACTTTAATTAATTAGTGCTTAACTTATATAAATTGCTTATATGAGCAAGTGCGGGGTTTTAGATTGAGAATAGCGTGTTTAGTTTGAGAGTTAGAGCAGTTTCAAGGGAAAAAGTGAAGAGTACACTTTGTGTAGCCGGGAATAGTTTAAACCCGATTTTTGCATATGGAATTAGTAGAATACATGAGGCCATGAACCCTAAAGCTTGCAGTATTTTTCTTGCAGATAGCTGGGTTCTGGTGGCCATTTGTTTGAAGTAGTCTGTCAGACAGACCTGTTTTGCTGAAGTGAGAAATGCCATCTGGGAAGTTGTGCTCAAGCTTGCTCACAGGAATGCAGTCTTTTTACTGGGTACTAGTTGAGATTTCTTTTCCTTAATGGTAGGTGCTGAAGCAGCAATTCTTGACAGTCCGCCTGAATCAGGCAGTCATCCAAGTATGGGTAAATGTGGATATTTCTCTGCCTGCAGTATGCAATGGCTGGAGCCAGGAATTTTGTGAATACTCTGGGTGCACTAGATAAGCCAAAGGGAAGGGCAAAGAACCGATCGTGCATAGATCCTGCATGACTCTCTTATGGGGATGTGCAGATAAGCTTCTTTTAAGTCTAGAGTGACTAACCAGGCATCCGTGGCTAGCATAGGGAGAAGCTGCTGCAGGGTAAGCATCTTGAATTTTGGGGCAACCAGAAAGGTGTTTAGAATTGAAAGATCCAGGATCGGGCGGGCACCAAGAGCCCTCTTTTCTGGGCACCAGGAAAAGTTTGGAGTAGAAACCCTAACCCCTTTGTTCTACTGGAACAGGTTGAATATCTCTGATATTCAGCAGGGTAAGTACTTGCTTTTGAGCTTCTGCCCACTGGTTTGGAGGAAGGTCTGGTAACCCTCCTCTTGCAGTTGGGCAGTGAATGGAAGTAGAATATGAACCCCTGGGATACAATGTTGAGAACCCATCGGTCCTGAGTGATGGACATCCGTTTTTTTGCATGAATGCCAAGTTTTCCTCCTAGGGGCACAAGCAGTTGGGCAGGGCTGGGAAGTAGAATTGAGAAGCCATAGTGAACTTCTTCCATAGGGGGGGGGGTTGCTTACCACCCCCTGTTTTTTGGGTGGGAGCACTCCATTGCTTAGATCTCTGCATACCCTGAAACTTTAGTCTGGGTGGCCTGTTTCCCCTGGGTCTTGTCTGGGAAGGGCTGGAAAGGACCAGTGTTTTGAAGGGCAATGCCTACTGAATTCTAGGTGGTTGCAATTGTAAGAATTCTTTAACAGTTTGCATAGATTTAGCTTTTTTTTCCATCTTTTTAAGGACAACTTCTGCTCTGGTGCCAAACAACCAGTCCTTATTTAAAGAAGCGTCCAGTAATTTGGATATGACATCATCTGGCAAGGTTTGCTCCCTCAGCCAACCATGTCTTCTCATTACAGAACCAGTGATTGCAGCCCTACAAGATGCTTCTAAGGCATCAAAACCACACTGCAAAGTATGCTTACTAACTTGGCTTGCAGAATGCATTAACTCTTGTAAATCTTTATTTTCTGCACAATCTGGAAATACCATTTTTGTTTAATTAGTTCCATAATATGTTGCTGGTATTTCAGCATATGAAACTGGTAATTTAATGCCCTGACAGCAAGAGTTGCAGAGGTATATACCTTCTTACCCCATCAGTCTAAAGCGCTGGAATCCCTATCCAAAGGGGTAGGATTTTGGGCTGTCGTAGCCTTAATAACTTTAGGTCCCTGGGAAATGATCTCTGGATCAGCAGTAGGATTCTTGATAACAAACTTGTGGGAATCAGGTACTCTGTAGTATCTGTCAGGTTACCTAAGGGCCAGGGGTAATGTGTTTGGAGTAGACTGGATTCCATAAACACATCTACAACATCCAGGACAGGGGGTATATAGCTAGAGCCCTTTGCTGTGGCAACTCTAAAAGTTCTCTGAGTCTCTTTTTGGACTGAGGGTAATCTTGGCATTACCAGTGGAAATGCTCTCTTAAAGTATGCAAGGTTTCACCAAAAGAAAAATCCTCTGGAGAGAAGGCAGAGGGAATGGATTCCTCTGCATCTGAATCCTCATAAGCTATTAAGGGCATGTCCTGATAATCAGAAAGGTCAGAGTCATCGGACTCCTGGTCTGTAGAATCAGAAGGAACTTCAATTCTTTGTCTCTTAGCAGGTGAAGGCTGGCTTCCCCTAATTAGCATAATAAGGTCTTCAGCCATTCTAAGCATTTGTTTTTGTGGCATGGGAGCTTGAGCAAGCGCTTTGGTCATCTGTTTTCCAGACATAGTGCATATTCTGGGCCCAAGAAATTCGGTAGTTTTAGCTAAAAACGAAGTCGTCGGTTTGATTCAAACATCGGTAGGACAGAATAAACCCTCAGAAGCCGGTGCCTGCACATCGGTTCCGGACCCATCCAAGGTAGATGTAGGTTCCATAGTCAAAGAAGCATCTTACAGCATACCGGACTCCGAATGGGTCACAGCAAAGCCCTGCGAATCCATAGAAGGGGCATCAGGGGCTGCAAAGGTACCTCACTGAGTACCGGCGGACTGGCGACTAGCTTAACGGAAGCGTCGTCGGTAGTTTTGGACATATGCAGTCTGTCTCTGTCTTTATCTTTACATTTTTTCAGAAGATTGGTAGTCGGATGGCTTATCAAAGCCAAAGAATTTAGCGACAAAAATAGCCCGACGATGAATGGTTCGGGGATTAAACAAGGCACAAAACCGACAGTGAGGGACGTCGTGGTCTGGGCCTAAACAGGTGATGCAGTAAGAATGAAAATCTCTGGGAGGTATTTGCTTTCCACAGGCAAGACAACTGTTAACTTTTTCTGACATCGGTTAGAGCAAGAAAAAAGGATCCCCAACAGGGTACTTAGCTTGAGAAGACTTCAGGATCATCAACTCGAAAATGAAAATTTCAGGTAGTGGCCTACCGGCACTTGCGAACTGAATCTGCTTCGGGTCATAGAAGAAGCGACAGCATTAGATGCAGAAATACTAAGACTCTGGTATTCGGGCCGACTGAGGGCTACCTGCAGGCAGATAAACCAAGTGTGATGACTGCAACAGTGAAACACAAAGAACATTGGGAATTCAAATAGACTATCCAAGATGGCATCCAGACTGGTGGCAATACAGTTCTGAGGATGGCACATCCGGATGTCAATTTTATGCCCTAAACCATGCACGGGCAGCATATGTATACCCTTTACAACCAAAGATTTGCTTTGGGTTGCACCTCTCAAGATATCTGCAACAACTGGAAAGGCCGCAGAAATACCTCACTAAAAAAATCACAGATCTAAAGCATATGCCCTATGCTGACCATCCTAAAACAAATCCAGCTATACTCTGTCACATATCATCTACTCAGAGATCATCTCTGTTTAACATACAAGGTCATGTCAAACCCAGAGCTGTTGGACATGCTACACTAAAAGAAATCCCAATCCCTCAGAGTCACACGCTCCAGGGATCTAAACCTTGTCATCACAATGAACAAAACAAGCTGGAGGGTTAGGTTCCTGACCCAGAGACTCCCCAGACTCTGGAATAGACTGCCAATACATGTCAAGCAGAGCGCCTCTTTGGCCCTATTCAAAAGGAACCTTGAAGATTGGATGGGAGGTAAGAAATTCATCCCGGGGATAACGTCAGTTGCCCTGCTAGACAGGGGTCCAGGGAAGTAAATATTGTGGGAAGAAATAGCCAGGTGGCTAGGCTTGTATAGACCCTAGGGCCGATTGCCTAGTACCAAACTATGAACCTAAAATGTTTTTGTATACTGGCCGAAATGGAAGGACAGCTTGGCTTTGATCAAGGAGCAATGATCAAACTAAATCAAAGTGCATTTTTTTCTTCCCAACGATATTTCCACTTAACTCACTTCAAATATGAGGAACCCAGTTAAAAATGAGGCTGAAATAAATGCAGCACCGATGAGTCTTTCATTGTATTTGAAAAACACAAAACATTCTTGCTTTCCAATTCTATGAATTTCCTAGCAAATGTTAAGGAAACTCTCTGCTTCTTCACTTCTAAGAAAATTAGGTCAACTGCAATTAGTGATATCACATTACTGAGGGTCCCTCTCTGAACCAGGGCTGCAAGCCAACTAGCAGTGTTAGACTCAGACTTCTGGAAATGAATGCAATGCAATTACTGTATAGTGTGGGATATTTAGTTAACAGTCCAACAATATTAAACATTTTATCTTGCATTACCTGCAAGCTACTCAACTTGGATTTCTTTCCCACTTTTGCTGTGAAGGAAATTTTGAATCAAATCAAACAGCATTATTCCACAACTGCAGTAGTACAAACCACAGCAGGTGCCAAGTTTTTTCTTCTAAAAAGCATAACTAACGTACCATTTTATCTTGCATTACCTGCAAGCTACTCAACTTGGATTTCTTTCCCACTTTTGCTGTGAAGGAAATTTTGAATCAAATCAAACAGCATTATTCCACAATTGCAGTAGTACAAACCACAGCAGGTGCCAAGTTTTTTCTTCTAAAACGCATAACTAATGTACATACATATTTAACCACCTAAGTTATCAGCCAGGAAAAGGGATCAGAAACTCATCCTTAAAATTTACACCACATGAAACATATCAACAGTTCTATAAGCATAGTGAAATCATACCATTGTTTTATCTCTTCATCCCTTTTCTTGAAGTTCTCAAGTTTTTTCAAACCTTTCACTTTCTGATGGTGTAATGACTCCTCACTCTCCCACGTGCAGTGAATGTAAGACCAGCCTTTCCATTTGATGAGATACTGAACCTCTCCTTCATCCTTTTCACGGTCAAAGTTATTCTCAGTAATGCCATCTACTTCAGATGTATACACAGTGGTGGAAGCACCAGTAGCTGAAAAGGAAATAGACATTTATTTTTATTTGATATTTGTTAACCAGGTTACAGGTCGAATACAAAAATCTTTTCAGCCCCAACCACACCTATATGACACAGAGACGCACCATATTTAAATTATATATTGGCATAAGCCCAGTATAACATAGCTAAATTTAAACAAGTTAGTTAAGAAAAGCATGCGCTAAAGGACGAGAAATAATCAGGTAAATGAAGTCAGCCAGTTCCTTAAAGCATGTGCATTTATACTCATCTCTGAAGTGCTCCTTTATTTACTTCTTAAATTCAGAGATCTGACAAGAGACCTGGAAGAGCTCTCTGATCACATATCCCAGGCCGGTATGACCCTGACACTGAGTAGCATCCTGCCCTCACCAAGAATGATACCACGGTATAAGAAAAAAATTCTCGATTTCAACAACTGGCTAAGTTTCTGGTGTCAATCAAAAGGGATCCAGTGTCTGTCTGCCTGGGATGACATGCTCGACAAGCCAAGCTGGTTCGTTAGAGACGACTTGCACCTGTCACCCTTAAGCTTTTGAATACTGGCCAAGGCTCTTGCCACCCCTATACTGCCTTTGTTAGGCAAGGCTCAAAAGACAAACCCACGTAAATACACAAGTAATAAAAAAATGAGGATAATGCTACTCAATGCCAGAATTCTAAACCTCAAAATGCATGCACTCGAGGCACTCCTCAGTATGCTGAAAATCTATATATGTGCAGTAATAGAAACCTGGTTAGAAGCTCCATAGAGCACCCCAGTACTACCAGGCTGCAACTCATACCATACATTTCAGCCACAGAACCCAAACTATAATACAAAAGGTGGGGGTGTATCCATATTCATCAAGGATACCCACACCTCCAGGTTAGTGGCACAGCACGATGCTTCAGAGATCATCCACGTGCAACTAACAACGGGCAAAACTGCAATTCAAATTGTAGCTTGCTACAGATCACCTACCATGTCCCACCAGGACCACCAAACATCATAATATTGTCTGATTTCAATTACTCAAACATTAACTGTGAGAACTACTGAAGTACTAACTCCCTTGCCCAACATTTCCTAGAATTTATAAACTCAAACACCCTGGTTCAACTGGTCAACACACCCACCACAGGTGAAAACATATTGGACGTGGTCATCACCAACATAGGCGACCAGTGTTCCACACCGGAGGTCAACCCCTCGCTTGTTAGATATGACCATAAAAAAATCACTTTGGATATCCACATTCCGCCCCCACACCCGGACAAGGAAACCACTCAGAAAAACTTTTCAAAAGCAAACTTCACATTACTTAGGACCAAGGTGGAAAGTTTCAAAGCCCCCATGGTGAATGATAACACTGTCTAAGCTGCAAAATCCTTTACTAATGCATTATATGGGCACCTACAAGAATGCATGGATCGTGTCATCCCAAGCAAAACCAAACCTCACTCCTCCAAGAAAAGGAAACCAGTCTGGTGGACTCCTGCCATAAACAAGCTATATAATAGGAAGAGGAAACTAGTACAGAAAAGAGTAAAACCCCAAGAAGGGAAGACATCTCTGATCAGTATCAGAAAAAAACTACAATCCCTCATAAAATCATCCAAGGCGAGCTTTGAAAGAAAAATTGCCAAGGACTCCAAAAATAACCACAAGGCATTCTTTAGCTATGTCAAGAATCTAAGTGGCAATGCTCAGATCTGCTCGGAGTTGGTGCAGAATGGCACAAAATACACTGAACTGACAGATATCACCAACATCCTGGCAGACAGGTTCAGCGCAAACTTCATCCCCCCCAACCACAAAAGGGCCCACAACCATACTAGAAGAATGTAGAATCCCTGAAATCACAGAAACTCAGGTTAAAACAGCCCTCTCCAAAGCCAAAAACACAGCATCAATGGGACCAGACAGTGTCCCAGGCTGCATCCTACACGAGCTCAAAGACGAACTAACCCCTCACCTAAACATACTGTTCAAACTCAGCCTCTCCACAGGCTAAGTACCCACAGAGTGGTGCATAGCAAGGGTTATTCCTCACCACAAAGGTGGAACCACAACAGACACTTGGAACTATCGCCCTATAAGCCTGACTACGTTGGTCTGCAAGGCTATGGAGTGCATTATCATGGGACTCATTAACATAGACATTGAGAACCTCCAAACACTGGGCTCTACCCAGTTCGGCTTTGTTAAGGGCAGATCATGCCTCCTAAACCTGATGAACTATTTTTACACAGTTACCAAGGCTACAGACAAGGGAAAGGTGGTACACACAGCCTACCTAGACCTCTCAAAGGCCTGCGACACCATTCTCCATTCTGGTATTATAGACAAGCTCACCAGCCTGAACATAAATCCCTACGTCGCAAGATAGGTTGCCAATTGGTTCACGGACAGAACCCACATGGTGAGAGTTGTGGGAGCTAGATCCATCTCTAAACCGGTTACAAGTGGTGTTCCCCAGGGCTAAGTCCTAGGACCCCTCCTGTTTGGCATATACTTCTCAGAGGTATGGGCAAGCACAGGAGGACTATGGCTGACCAAGTTCGCAAATGACTGCAAACTAGGGGCTATAACTTACTTTCTGACTGACACAGACATCCTCCAAAAGGGTCTCAATGAGACAGATACCTGGTGTCAAAATCATGGCCTCAAGCTAAATGCCAAAAAGTGCATAGTCATCTCCTTTGGAAAAAACAAAGTACCCACAAACTACCACATAGGTGGTAGTCCCCTAAATACAGAAGACGTAATATGGGATCTGGGGACCCAAGTAGATAGTAATCTCACTTTTGATAATCACATTGCCAAAGTGGTTAGAAAATCCTTCTATGTGGCCCACCTAATCACAAAAGGGCTTGCATCCAGATCAAAAGAGGTCATTGTGCCTCTCTACTCATCAGACCCATCATAGAGTACAACACTCCATTTGGGATGTACCTTACAAGACACCTGCAACAGCTGGAATGACCACAAACGTACCTCACCAAGAGGATCACTGGCCTCAAACAGATGCTCTATGCAGCTCTACTGAAGAAACTCCAGTTGTACTCGGTTGCAAACCGCCTACTCAGAGGCTATCTCTGCTTGACATACAAGGCCATGTCCAACTCAGAACTGATGGACATGCTCCACCTAACGAAAACTTTATCCCCTCGAGCAACACGCTCTAGGGATCTAAACCTCACCACAACAATAAATAGGACATGCTGGAGGGATAGATTCCTCTCCCAGAGACTTCCCATGCTTTGGAACAAGATTCCAATCTACATTAGGAAGAGCTCCTAGCTAACGCTCTTCAAAAGAAACCTTGACGAGTGGATGGGAAAGAGAAAATTTACCCCGGGGATCACTTCAGTGGCTCTGCTGGACAGAGGCACAGGGAACTAATCTAAGGGGGCAGCAAAAGTCAACATATTCTGGCTAGGCTTATAAATGCCTTCATGCTGATAGCCTAGTGCCTACCAATGAACCTAAAAGAGTAATCCTGCCTGGAAGACTATTCCAAGAGGCTGCTCCCAGATTAACATATATTTCCCCCCCCAAACAACCATAGAAAGATTATCCCTATTTAGTTTAATATTATTATGTATGCAAGGTTCTTGAAGATGATTCGTCAAACATTACGTATGTCAAGGCAAGTCAGAATACCACAGTAAAACTGCAGAGATACACTGTGTTTAATCACAAGGCATCACCATTAGCTTTACAATCCAAAACCTTCTAGTACCAGCTCAGTTTTTGGTGCAGTTTTCTTCTCATCCCATGGTAACTAATCGCCGATCAATAACATCTCACCTGCTCTACATACTAAGTCAGGCCTCTCATTCCAGCAAACGTGTTAAACATAGAAAAACAAGGTCACAGGTCTAAGAGTCATTGTTAATTTAACCTTCAAAATGCAAAACTATCAGAACTACTTTAAATTTTCATTTTATAACTTTAAAAAAAGGAAAACCAAAAAAAG